>NW_023605788.1:0-7500 GCF_013339745.2 Dermacentor silvarum
GGCTGGTCAACCTGTTGACAACTTGGGTTTGATGATGTGTGGTGTTTTGTGGCGCAAGGGCCAGTTATGGCCAAAGAGCGCCATGCCAGTGTTTGTGAGTGTGCAGTGGAGCGATGAATTCTGAGAAGTAGATGAAGCGTGGCTGTAAAAGGGCCTAAAATAATCGCTGTAAAGTGCGTAAAATATATATGTACTAAAATCATGGCAATGACTAATGATGTGTACTATGAAATGAGGAATGCATTGAGAAAGAAGAATAATATATTTAAAATATTTAAGATACAGTAATTGGCAAGAAGCACTACTACCTAAACAGAGCCCTTGAACCACAAGGGCCTGGAGGCATGTGCTATAAAAAATTATCACAGCAACATCCTCTGGAGAGAGGATGTGCTACGAACTTATTGGGCTAATAACATGTAGCACAACATCATTCAAAAAATCGAGGACTGCTTTGGCATTAAAAAGCGGTTCTTCACCAATAAATAGCATGGGATGTAGAGGGATATTGTAGCGGTATGCTACCGGAAAATGTTTCCTTCTCTCGGCTTCGGCTTCCCGGCACTCCACGAGGACATGGAGGACGGTCAGCCTCTCACCACATCTACCACAGGTTGGTGGTTCATCACCAGTAAGCAGAAAATTGTGGGTGCCATATGTATGTCCTATTCTTAGACGACAGAACAGGACATCAGTTCGTCGTGTTTTCATTACGGGTGGCCAGAAACCTAACTGTGGTTTTATCAAGTGAAGCTTATTATTTCTTTCAGCGTCCCACAAGCGCTGCCAGTGGTCTCGCAGTTTTCTTCGCAGAAAAGGCTTCAAATCTGCGGGAGGAATAGTAGCCGCAGGATTAATAGCTTGCGATGTAGTTGATGTGGCCAACTTGTCTGCAAGCACATTACCCTCAATGCCTCTATGGCCAGGCACCCAGCATACAGTCACATGCTGGTTAGATATATATGCTCTGCATAAACTGGAATAGAGCTCAGTAAGTACAGGATTTTTGTTTTTGCAGAGTGACATCAGAGCTTTCACCACGCTTAGGGAGTCTGTAAATATAACTGCTTTTTGAAGTTTTGATGCCCTTATATGATTCACAGCCGACAATAGTGCATAGGCCTCAGCGGTAAAGATACTCGTTTCCGGGTGGAGTACACCGGATTCCGAAAAGGATGGGCCGACGGCTGCATAAGATACCCTGGCATGTGACTTGGAAGCATCTGTGTAAAACTGTGTACACGAGTATTTAGATTGGAGTTCTAAGAAATGCATTTTAATGTGTGCCTCTGGCGCATGTTTAGTGACCTCTATGAACGATGTGTCACACTCTATGAGTTGCCAGTGCCACGGTGGCAATAGTTTCGCTGGAGCCATAGGACATTGTTCAAGCAGCGGAACACCCATTTCCTCACTGAGGTTCCTCACACGCAAAGAGAACGGCTTTCTCGCTGCAGGTCGGTTACGGAAGAGTGTGGCAGCGGTCACATCGTTTATTGTTGAATAAGAAGGATGTTCAATGTTTGCTTGTACTTTCAGAAAATATGTAAAACTGCTGTATGACCGCTGCAGATGAAGCGACCACTGATTCGATTCTACGTAGAGGCTCTGGATTGGACTTGTCCTGAAAGCACCGGTCGCAAGGCGGATACCCAGATGGTGAACGGGGTCTAGTATTTTTAATGCAGCTGGCGTTGCGGAATTATACACTATAGCTCCGTAATCGAGGCGTGAGCGGACAAGACTTTTATAGAGGTTCAGCAGACACTTTCGATCACTGCCCCAAGTCGTACGCGACAGAAGCTTTAAAAGGTTCATTGTCTTCAGGCATTTTGCCCTCAGATACTTAATATGAGGAATAAATGTAAGCTTCGAATCTAAAACAATGCCTAGAAACTTATGCTCGCTGCTCACAGAGAGCGCATCTCCTTTGATTGCAATACTTGGGACTGGCGTTACGCCTCTCTTGTTAGTAAAGAGTACGCAAGTGCTCTTCTGGGGATTTACCTTAAAACCATTTTCATCTGCCCATTTGGACAATTTGTTTATTACAAGCTGCACTTGTCGTTCGCAGATGGCAATATTGCATGACTTGAAGGCTATCTGCACATCGTCGACATAAACAGAATAAAACATAGTGCGTGGGATGACTGTGTGCAGGGAACTCATTTTTACGATAAATAGTGTGCAACTAAGCACGCCCCCTTGTGGCACACCGGTCTCTTGGGTGAATGACTTAGAAAGAGCGTTACCCACTCTTACGCGGAATGTGCGATTCGATAGGTAACTTTCGATTGAGTTTAACATGTTGCCACGGACACCCATCGCAGAGAGATCTCGGAGAATGCCGTAGCGCCATGTCGTGTCGTAAGCTTTTTCTAGGTCGAGGAACACTGAGAGGCAGAACTGCTTATGTATAAAAGCATCCCTAATATAAGACTCAATGCGAACAAGGTGGTCTGTTGTGGACATACCTTCCCTGAAACCACATTGGAAGGGGTCTAGTAATTTGTTATTTTCAAGGAAACAGATTAAGCGCCTGTTGATCATTTTTTCAAATAGTTTGCACAAACAGCTTGTTAGCGCTATTGGCCTGTAGCTGCTGGCTAGGGACGGGTCTTTGCCTTGTTTAAGCACGGGAATGACTATAGCTTCCTTCCACGAAGACGGGATATATCCATGCGCCCACATGACATTGAAAAGATACAGGAGTGTTTTCAGCGCTTCAGGATTCAGGTGCTTAATCCTTTCATATATGACACGATCACCACCTGGCGCCGAGTTATTGCAGCAAGCGAGGGATGCTTTCAGTTCAGTTAAAGTAAATGGATTGTTGTAGGCCTCACTCGATGATTCTTTACGTTTAAGGGGCTGGCGCTCTTCGCGTTCTTTGATCCTCAGAAATGTTTTTGTGTAATGGGACGCACTGGATACATGTTCGAAGTGTTCGCCCAGACAGTCTGCCTGGTCTTCCAGGCTCTCACCTTGGGTACTGACTAAGGGGAGTGGGTGTACCTCCCGGCCTTTTAATTTATTTACTCTATTCCACACTTTTGTCTCATCAGTATAAGAATTTATACCGGAGATGTACTTTTCCCAACTCTCCCTTTTAGCTCGTCGACGCGTTCTTCTACCCTGGGACTTTATTTGTTTGAAAGTAATCAAGTTTTCGGCAGTTGGTGAGTCGCGAAGTCGTACCCAAGCCTTGTTTTGATTTTTCCGGGCTTGTTTACATTCTTCATTCCACCACGGAATGCGACGTTTATTCGCAAGTCCGTTAGTTTGACGGATGCATTTCGTGGCAGCGTCAATTATAAAGGCAGTTATATAGGCCACAGCGTCTTCTATATTAAAGGAGGAAATATCATCCGTGGTTAGATATGTAAGTTCCCGGAAAAGTTCCCAGTTACCCGTGTCAACCTTCCATCGGGGAATGTGTGGTGAGCATATATCTTGTTAAGTTTAATATAATAGGGAAGTGGTCGCTCCCAAAAGGGTTCTTGAGAACGGACCACTCTAGGTACGGCATTAGTGTGCTCGATGCTATAGTTAAATCTATGGAGGAGTATGTATTATGCGCCACGCTGTAGTATGTTGGCTCTTTCTTGTTAAGTATACATGCTCCTGAGGAAAAGAGAAAGTTTTCGATTAGGCGACCTCTCGCATCGCAACGAGAGTCTCCCCACAATGAGTTATGTGCGTTTAAATCTCCGACAACTATGTATGGAGCCGGAAGTTCATCTATGTAGTTTTGAAGTTCGGTTTTATTAATTTGATAACTTGGAGGGATGTATATAGAACTGATAGTGACTAGCTTGTCAAACAGCACCCCTTGGATAGCAACTGCCTCCAGGGGCGTACGAAGTTTTATTTCCCGACAGGCAACACCTCTGTCAACTATAATAGCAACACCACCGGATGACACAACAGTGTCATCGCGGTCTTTGCGAAAAATAGCATACTGTGTGAGGAAATTTGTTTGTGTATGTTTGAGGTGTGTTTCCTGAACACACAGCACCCTGGGACTAAACTTGCGGAGGAGTTCTTTAACGTCATCAAGATTTTGGAGGAGACCTCTGACGTTCCAGTGAACTATTTGAGTGCCCATATTAAAAGGAGTGTTGTGCTGTGTGTTTAGGACAAGAAAGTTAGCTTACAGAACCCTTTAGAGGCCCTGTAATGCGGGGTTTCTCTTTTTTGGAGCGGTCGAGAGATTCTCGCCGCTCCTTAGGCGCTGGCTGCGCCGTCTGGCTAGAAGATGTGTCCATCGGCTCTTGCGGCGCGCTGGACACCCGCTCTTGAGAGCGGTTTGTTCGTGTTGAAGGCCTCGTCTCGAGGGACGAGACCCTGGAGGCCACCAGCCCGGAGGTCGATGGCCCCTTTTTCTGAGACGGCGGAGCAGCACTAGCTGCAGCCGCCGAGGGGGCGGATGGCGTCACCGCTGGCTCACTACGCGTGTGCCAGACAGCCGCCGAAAGCCGTTGTGGCGCAGCCCCCTGACGCACCACTTCGGCAAAGCTGGTTTTTGGCAGGTAGGACACCTGCCTTCGTGCCTCTTTAAACGAAATGTTTTGTTTGACTTTAATTGTAACAATTTCCTTTTCTTTTTTCCAGGATGGGCAGGACCGCGAGTATGCGGCATGTTCCCCATCACAGTTTACACAGTGGAGAGAGTTTTCACAAGATTCAGAAGTGTGTTCGTGTGCACTGCATTTCGCACAAGTTTGGCGGCCTCGGCAGTTTTGCGAACTGTGGCCGAATCGCTGGCATTTGAAACATCTGAGGGGATTTGGCACGTATGGTCTAACACGAAGTTTAATGTACCCGGCCTCGATGGAGTCGGGCAGATCACATGAACCAAAAGTGAGCACAAGGTGCTTAGTCTGAATTTCCTTGCCGTCTCGTCTCATCTTAATCCGTTTAACATTGATGACATTCTGATCACTGAAGCCCTCCAAGAGTTCAGCCTCAGTCAGCTCCATCAAATCTTCGTCTGAAACAACTCCGCGGGTGGTGTTCATAGTACGGTGCTGAGTTACTGTTACTTGGACGTCCCCAAAGGACACTAGATTCGGCAGCTTTTCATATTGTTTGCGATCGTGGAGCTCCAAGAGGAGATCACCGCTTGCCATCCTCGTTGCCTTATAGCCTGGTCCTAGAGCCTGAGTTAGAGATTTCGAAACAAGAAAAGGGGAGATTGTTCGAACTTGTTTTTCTGGTTTTTCTGAGTGGATGACATGAAATCGTGGGAAATCTTGTCTTTGACGTCCAAAGAACTGGAATACATCTTCGGTGCGCCCTCTTTTTTGACGGCGATCAGGGAGTGGTGGAAAAGGGCTAGCCATAAGAATATCCGGGTTTTCGGCAGCAACGCCAGCCACCCACCATGGAGCCCAACAAGGGGACGCTGCAGGGCCTGTGAACACAAGACCTGCAGACGCCAGCTGTACGTCACTACTATAACCAAATATGGAATACCCAAGGTTGGCTACCCACACAAGGTTAACCCTTGCCGCCCAGAAAATCAGAAGTAAAAGGAAGCGAGTAGGAGACAGGAAAGATTGAAAGTCAGAGAGAAAGACGAAGATAGAGGAGGAGGACAGGAAAGGGCGACTGCCGATTTCCCCCGGGTGGGTCAGTCCGAGGGTGCCGTCTACGTGAAGCAGAGGCCAAAGGAGTGTGTTGCCTCCGCCGGGGGGCCGTAAAGGTCCAAGCACCCGGCATCGGCTCAACTCCCAGGATCCCCCTTTCCCCGGACACGGCTAAGCCGCGCACGGCTACACGCGGGAGGGTCCAACCCTCGTGTGCTCGGGTACGTGGTGGCGCAACTCACCAAACGCCTGCTTGCGCAGACGCCCCTGCGGGGATAACCCCTGTGAACTAGCGAAGCTGAGCCTGGTTAAGTGTAGCTAAGCATGGTTGGGACTACTTAAGCTTAGTCATTCATCGATAGCCAATCAATATAGATAATCGATCAATAAATTCCGGGAAATGCTGGAGATGACTTGGTAGGGCTTAGAGTATAGAGCCCAAAAGCCAGGACTAGCTAGGTGCCCATCAGCTCCGCCGTCTCTTTAGCATTGCGCTTCCAGTGCAAGCTACGCTAACTATTTTTTTTTTTTTTTTTCGGAACGAGACACTTTCTTCTACATATAGACTGGACAGCTCATTCAGGCGCTTACATTACTGCTTTAACGCCAGCTTTGGTACCAACCTTCCTGAGACTGCGTGCGACACCGTGAATGTGAGGAATTACAGCAGTTTTCTTACTGCTGCTGGGAACGTTTCGTCTTCACGTGAGCTCCTTCTTGGTGTCCCTGCGCACCGATTCAGCAACAGCTGTGATGAACCTCTGTCTGTAGCCCGCTGCCACTAACCTCGAAACCTGTTGGTGAAAGCTAAGTAACTACTACGACTACTATGACTATGACTACTATGACTACGACTACTATGTCAACAACAACAACAACAAGGCGTTCTTCAAAATATGGCGGTCTCAGCTGAGAGAGGCGGCTGCTGCCGCAGCGAATATGAGTGCAGAACCGGAGGAACCACTGAAGTCTGCTAAAGCTTACTTTTTCCTGCCCTTTTTCTTTTTCTAACTCTGAGGTAGTGTTTCAAATACATCACGATTAAAACGTCACCTGTCAAGCAAAAATACGCCAGCAGTTGATCAACGTCACAAGACACGAAAGCAGGAGACAACTCGAGGCAACAATTGCTACGGGTCACCTGTAAGAAAGACGTCTTGTAATCGTCAATCGGGGAAGTCAGGCCCAACTGCGAGAAAAGAATAAAATAGAGAGAATGAAAGTTGAAGGCATCAGCTGGATACATCGCGAAGCCACAAAGCAATTGCAGTCTTCGACGAGAGAGCCCGTTTCCCTTTCGACACACCGCGCAGGCTTAGGGGGACGAGCAAGCGCGGTGTCCAAAGTATACATGGCTTTTAAAAGAGAGCTTCGCTTTCGAGTCGGTAACGACCGGGGTGACTTTACTAAATAGACAGTTTTGTGTGAGGCCACGCAAGAGGCTCGCGTACCCTCACCTAAACATCTCTAATGATCCAGAACGCAGGCACGGAGGCGGGCAGTTGACGGTGGCGCCTGACGATTCATTACAGCAGCTGGTCACGGCTACCCACACAGGCCGGTGACGACAGCGAACGCCGTCGACCAAGAGAGAGAGACCGTGGTAACACACGCAAAGAGACTTTAGCGCCCCGGAGCATTGGAGACGAACCCAAAGAGCCTACTAAACGCAAGGCGGCCAAGTGTAGAGTTGCCACTGGTTTATAGAACCGGAATTCCTTGTTTTCGTTCGCCGTCTGGGAAAGTAAATTAAATTACTTTCTTTCTTTTCTTTTTTTTTTCTGTCTCCGTTTCTCCGTTATCGCTCGAGGCCAACTCTGATTGCACACGTGCGCCTGTGTTCTGTCGTCTGGTCGAAGGCGAATGCGATATGAGAGCCGAGATAACGCGATGGAATTTTACAGTGCAA
>NW_023605788.1:10000-40001 GCF_013339745.2 Dermacentor silvarum
TTTGGCACGTAAAACTCATATTTTTTTTTTTCGTGAACTTTCATACACTTTGCAGGCTTCCGCAGAACTGATTTGCCATATTCAGTAGTGATTCGAGTTGTGGATTAATTCGGCCTCGTTCTGCGATCTGCTACCCTCCTCTTTAGTTCAGGCGGTAGAGCAACCGCCCCAGAAAAAATGGTCCCTGGTTCGATTACAGGACCGCGACGATTTTTTTTTTCCTACACCTACAAAGCTTTTTTTTTTTTTTTTTCTCCAGAAATCCATTTGGGTTTCATTGGTAGCTTCGTGCTGCAGTCGGCTGTATGACAATTTTTCCCTTTCGTTGCCAAAGTGTTACACTTTGCGAGGTCTAACTACCCCAGATCTCACTTAGGCCTCAAATAATCGTAACTTCCTTTTATCCGAGTAAGTTGCGCTATAGGGTTACTGCAGGACAACATCCGAGTGGCAGACGGCAACACACTTCGTCGCAGTGCGAAAAACGCAGAAGTACGCGAAACACACGAAGCATCTCATCTGCTTCTTTTCGCGCTGCGACAAAGTATGTCACCTTACCAAGTCGTCCAACTATCGTACCTGGTATGCGATACTATTCCGTTGACCGTTCGTCTTGTATTCCAGTAACTTGTGTATAGTGCAACTTGCTATGACATGGAAGACCAACTCGGTCTTCTGCAAGCCTCATCGGGGCCTCGAATCTTGGAGGCCCCTGCCTTATTCGAGGTCTCCGAGATAGCGCCACGTTAATGAAGTTTACTGCTAAAAATGTAGAGGCTCTGTTGCTTCAATCGCTCAGCTTCCAAAGGAATTAGGGGAAATGTGCGTGAATGCGTCTAATCTTCGGGCTTGTGTGTTCAGACGTTATGTGGCAGCAGTTATTACGCTTTATCTGCCTTTGTTGGCCCAAAATGTCTGAGCGATCACTTCCCCCCCCTCCATTTTTTTTTCTAGACGTTGCAGTCAATAAGACTCTGCGCGCGCGCGTAATCGTTGCGAATTGTTGCAGTTTCATAGCGCAATATCTTTTCGTTAAATAAGGTAAACTTGTAAAATAACAAGTTTCAAACCAGAAGGACCAAGCTTAGGCAAATCCATGCACTACAAATCATTCCCGTGACGACTGAACCGAGACTGGCCGGTCGAGAAACTGCGCGTATTCGCGGGCTTCTTTCACGCTCGAAAAAACACTTTTATGTAGCACGTATTCAGCAATAGTAATGCTGTATCGGGAGTTTTTCACGTTGCTCTACAATTTTATCATTGACACTTTTCATATAATAATACCGTACTTGAGAAGTTGCTTAATTAATTAAGACTAATAATGTAATTCGGCGACGTGCAAAAAAAATAATCCGAGCATCTCCAAGCGACGGCAAACAACATTACCTAGGTGTCGTCCAGCTACGTGACATTTGCGTATTTTTAAATCTTGGTGTATAACGATAGTTGGGACACCCTGCATATTGCAGCCATCGTTCTCAACTCTGCGCTGGCTGAAGAGACAGCATTTGATTCGGATTCCCATTTCTCAGCGTTTCGTCATCCGGATGACATTACAGCGACATGTATACCACGTACCTCGCAAATATCGCCATCGCACGTACACAGCACGGCTATCCACAAACCCACATCAACCAGCTAGTGCAACGCCTAGAAAACGAAGTGTCGCGTGGGTTAATTAGAAAAGAGAGCCAAAACTGTACTGTATGGTTCCTGCGAGCTGCGGAGTAGACCAGTGGCGATAAGCGTTGAACTTAGTGATCCAAGGCTGCGGCGGTTCGCGCATTTCAATGGAGGGCGAAAAATGCGAGAACGCCCGCGTACTACGTATTGCGTGCACGTTAAAGAACCCCCAGGTGGTCAAAACTAATCCGGAGCCCCCCCACACACTATACGCCGTGTCACGTGATCAGGATTTTGAATAGCGCAAGTACGTGAAAAGAATACAACGAAACGCAGATTCTTCTCACGCACTTGCGCTATTCAAAATCCGTTACTATGCGGCCCACATTTCTGTGGTCGTGATCACATCGTGGTTTTGGCACGTAAAAAAAAAACCAAAATTTTATTTTAATACTTTAATTAGAAACGCTTATTGAGTAGCTCCCAATTACACAGCCCGGGCTGCAAACTGCACGTATGAAGCGCCGTGGAGCAAAGATGGCTGTCACGTCGCTCTCTCTCTCTTTTGCGCTAGCCCGTGACGACAGCGGGGCGTACGTCCCATGGAAACGTGACTCCGCACGTGACTGGAGTTGACGCGGCCGGCTGCCGAGCATTATTCACAGCCGCGCGCTCCGACGTAAACATTGAGAGTTCACGGGGTATGTTATTTCACACGCACCACGGTGCTTGAACCGTAAACGATGATGCTCTGCCGCAGTTTACACAAACGTAGCTTTTGTGTTCCCAACAGCGGGAAACGAGTCGGCTGTACGGCTCGAAAAGCCTTGTTAATCGCTTCTAAATCACTTCTCAGGCGCGAACGTACTTCAATTCGTACTACGTCACGTTTTTTTTTTTTCGCGTTAGCGTTCGCATGACATTAACAGACTTTAATTCTCGGCGTATGCGCAGAATAAAGCAGTAGTGGTTAACGTGGTTAACGATTTTTTTTTTAAATAAGCGCACTCAGAGGAAGGATCAAACGAGCAGGTGACGCAAACGGGCATCCTAAATAGCGCTACAGTGTACTGTAATAGCGCTAAGTAGACGAGGACATGTACATAAGAAGGACAACACAGTGTGTTGTCATTCATGTTTGTCCGTCTTTTTAGCGCTATTTAGTATCAGAGTATGAGCGGCCACCTAGCCCGCACACGGGCGCTGATGTGTGTAGTAGGAAATAGAGAGCACGAAAAAGAAGGAAGGCGACAGGGCAACGGGGTCAATTATAACTAATTACTCCATTGCAAAAGTTACACAAATGAGTGATGCCGAAAACATGGAAGCCGGGACGTATTCCGACGCCTTAGCGGTCGCACGCAGCCCGCAAAAGCGTGCCCTTAGAGATCTATGTCTGCTGCTCTGAGGCAACGGTCGCAGGGGCGCGGATTTGGACACCACAACCTAGCATTTCAGTCATGCGCAGATGCAATGGTTAATCGTCCCCCACACGTGGGATTCGAAGTGTCTGCTAATCATATCCCATTAACCTTGTGTGTGCGTGTCCGTGTGCGCGCGCGCACACGTGTGTGTGTGTGTGTGTGTGTGTGTGTGTGTGTGTGTGTGTGTGTGTGTGTGTGTGTGTGTGTGTGTGTGTGTGTGTGTGTGTGTGTGTGTGTGTGTGTGTGTGTGTGTGTGTGTGTGTGTGTGTGTGTTGTGTGTGTGTGTGTGTGTGTGTGTGTGTGTGTGTGTGTGTGTGTGTGTGTGTGTGTGTGTGTGTGTGTGGTGTGTGTGTGTGTGTGTGTGTGTGTGTGTGTGTGTGTGTGTGTGTGTGTGTGTGTGTGTGTGTGTGTGTGTGTGTGTGTGTGTGTGTGTGTGTGTGTGTGTGTGTGTGTGTGTGTGTGTGTGTGTGTGTGTGTGTGTGTGTGTGTGTGTGTGTGGTGTGTGTGTGTGTGTGTGTGTGTGTGTGTGTGTGTGTGTGTGTGCGTGCGCGTGTGTGTGTGTGTCGCGGGATGCATTCAGGAACACTTCGCCGAATACGGCGCGCTGATCTCGGATGCAATTTAATAGAGGCGTGTGTGGTCTGATGATGATACCTGTACGCCATAGAGGTTCTAGCCTTTCTACCTAGCGGCAAATATGGCGCTACCGTCTGCGTGAGTTCGCTAACGGACACAGCTGTGTAGCCGCTGGGAATGCCGGGATATGGGTGGCTCGGCTCTTCTCGAACGTGGCTTGGCTTAAAACGCAAGTCGTTTCAGCACAAATAATGTTTTCTTATAGGGACACTAAGGGCAAATATTACGTCAACGCGGAATTTTAAAATACCATTCCAGATAGCTCGCAGCGCTTCCTTTTCGTGCTAACAAAAGCACTTACTTTAAGACAAAGTCGCATCTGAAGGGTCAGCATACCTTTAGCGCCATTCGAATCGCCCGGCAATGGTTTTACGTAAAAAATGTATATTATTTTTTTTAAGTCAGCATTTCAAACGCTCTCTTGGTAAAGAATTAACCATTGTGACAGACGGAACGCAGATAGACAGGTGCGTCTTTCACGGTGTCATGGCTCTGCGAGAAGGATCCCAATCCGAAGCCACAACACCCCAGCGTTCCCATACGTACAACAGCTCGGTAGCACCATTTTTTTTCCTCTAGCTAATTATGAGAAACTAAATGTCTGTAACACGGTGGCACCACGGTACAGTGTACTCAACATGTGCTCTCGCCAGGTTCTTAAAGGCGGTTTGTAGCGCGAACCGGTCTCGAAGGCAATGTAACCACAGGCGTAGGTGGGCGCGGATCCAGATAATACTATCGGATTACTGACGCCCAGGCACAGCATGAGGATCTGCGTGTTTGTTTTGTCCATCAGTGAGCCGACAGCACGAACCATCACACACGTGCCAAAAGCTCTTCGACCCCGTCGCAGTACGCAATACGCAATACGCAACATCGCTCATGTCGTCTGCTTTCGAAGCCCTCGTGTAACAGTAGAAGGCCGCGCACAAAGAGGAAAGACGTGACATTTGCGTCAGAAGATGCGCGGAATGATCATAAAAAAGGACGCGAAGGGCTTCTTCCAAGGTTGCTAACCGTCGCGCACTAATGGAACGTATACCGCATATACACTGACGCATGCGTAGACTGCAAAGTGCCGACGATCTCTGCGCTACTATGTTTGGAACAGACGATCGCAAAAAGGTGCGTGTCACCTGTAGCAGACGGACGCCAATTATATACAGCGCCGCGTTCCTAATTTGCTTTCGACAGCCGTGACGTCACTCTTCCGAGAGGTCACGGAGACAGATCTGTGAACCCAAGAAACGCACGTTAGACCTCGGGACTTTCGCCATTCCCTGTTTTCTGCGTTGCTGATGCAGTTATATTGTGACCTCAAAGACATGACTCACACCTACGAAGTGGATTTGTCACACAGAAGGAAATACAAAACTGCAGTCAACAGGGAAGAACGAAAGAAACAAGCAATCAACATGAAAGCATTAGGCGACACAATGTCAGTATATAATCTCACTTAACACATAAAACAACGAAAAAGAAATAAAAGTGCACGACGGTCGGCACTGCGCAATTTTCCCGACAGATCAGTCAACTTATAGAGGGCTGCTTAAAATGGACCCGCGGCTCGCATCCAACCGACGTGCACCAAATGACAATACATTTGAGGTCGATAACGTTTCAATGTTTCGTGATCACTCGCAGGCATTCACGCCCACGCGGCAGGACGCACAGAAATATTGGCCACAGACCATAGGCTCCGAGACAATCCCCGCACGCACCGTCCGATCTCGAAGGCAATGTATTGAAAGCGAGAACGTGATCGCTGACAGCTCTCCTTGGCTAAAGTCCAGGGGCTTTATCCTTGACTGAAAGGTGTTTTCGAGCAGGTGAACAAGGCAAGTCTCCGGGCGTGTCGGTGAAAGACAAGTAACATAATTCACAAAGGACCACCGAAAAAGTATATCAGTGGCACCGTTAAAAGAGGGTAGCTGTTTTTCCCGATTGGGTTCAGCAATTAGTTGTCTATGACTCGTTGCTCTGATTGTCTGGTTGCTATGGCAACCTTATACGTCGCTTCGGGTGTGAACAGCTTCCGGTATGAACGGTGGCGCCGTTCGTACTTCGGTGACGGATGACTTTTTTTTTTGAAAATAGCTCAAAATATTGTACACCATATGTCTGATATTCGGCGTGCCCTTGTATAGTTCACAAGATTGACACGTGCGTTAGTTTCCGTTAGTGTCGCTTCCGGGTCCCATTACCTAAAGTTTGCCTGTTGTCGTCCCCTTTAAATTAATTTTCACAGTGACGACACTATTCACAAGAGCAAAGAAAGAGCGCAGCTTTGCGGTAATGGCAGCGTTAGGCAAAAAAAAAAAAAAAAAAAAACGCTTCCGATAGTATTCTTCAAAGTTACTGCTTGGTCTTTACGACTTTCTCAAACGCCAAAGAAACTATGGCGAAGCTCCGTACAATTACCGGGAGCAAGTAATGTGGTCGTACAAAGTAACCATATCGTGCGACAATCAATGTGATCCAACATTGACAAGATATCATTCACTTGCACAAACCAACTAAGGCCAAGTCTATCGTTGTATAGAAGCCGTAATAATGACATTCCTACCAAGCATGATTACCGCAACGCAACCTTACTATACAAATAACACGTTTTTCGGAACCAAGGAGGTTTCTTTTTTTTTTTAACCTCCCTTGTTTGGAATTCTACAACATTTCACGACAAAAAATAAACACACTCTATATCGGTAAAATGACAGCCCTCTTTCGAGTCATTTCAATTTCTCATTTTCTGCCGTCGAGTATTAAATCATCCCTATCGCAATGCTGTTTCCGACAACTTCTAAAACAGTTTTTACTAACAAGGTACTTACGTCGCCTGATCTTCAAAGTTGCAACTGCTTTTTTTTTTTCTGTTTCGGAATTATTGTTCTTGAATACTTGGCCATAAGATTTGTTGTTGCTGCGTTATTTGCTTAGCCTGTGTGCTCTTGATTTCAAATACATTTATTTTACCAATTAATTACGGTTGATGATTTTCCTCGCTTGTCTAACATAAGATACATATTATTTCTCCTTCTTCCGGTGTAATGTTGAAATACTTAATCATTTGTGCATTCAAGTGCACTGAACTTTACATTTCCCGCTGTTATAAACCACAGTTGTTAACCTTAGGTTTCTATAAAAATATCTGCTCTGGTGGGAGGTAGTGCTGACAGCTTTTACTTTGGGACCTCCTTCGGTATTATAAACATTTTGTAACGAAAAACGGAATAACACCTGAATGAACCCGAACATTCAATTTTGGGTACCGCTCGCAAAGACGCGGTCAATGACTCCTCTTGTCCTTGCTGTGGGTGCAAAGTAAGAGATGACCGGATCCAATCCGAGTGCCTTTCGTGAATTCCGGGAACCAACTGCTGGCGGTTAAAGTAGCCCGTCGCTACCACACCGTATGATAGAGGGAATCATCAGCATAATCACCAACATCATGGTCATCATCACCACAGTCATCATCAACATCGTGGACATCATAAGGAAGCGTCTTCATGTGCAATGACAATGGCGCAGACAGGTAAAATTTGGAGGACGCTTAAGCTTCGCCTTTAAGAGTGGAACGCGATAGCACTCAGATCCCTGGCTGCTTATCAGGCTTTTTTCTCGTATATTCAAATGACAATCCGACGCTATCACGTCTGTAAGTTGTGGTTAAGTCGTACTTTACGATTTTTCTGACGGATTTTACTTTGAGAAAGTAAATTTTTGTTCACTAACGCCTTGCGCCACGCGAAGGGCCTGCCCGGTCGAGGTGGTTCGGCATGATTATTTCCGCCAACGACGATTTTCTGCGACACGGGGCCCTTAACGCTGTCGCGTTAATATGTGCGCATCAGAATCATCAGGGAGCATTGTGTCGCCATCTTTGGGGTCCTACGACACATCGCATAGAGGCAACACGCACACATTCATCAAACACGGGTTACGGGTACACGAAAGAAATGCTTCCTCATTTGAAATCGCCCGTAGCACAATTAAGCGAACGAGCACGCAGAAAAACAAAATGCGCGCAATGTAACGACTCCGGTTGGCGCCATCTTTCATGCCCCGTTCTCATGCAAATTTACATGCAAGGGCGAGGTACAAACGAAAGAAAGATTAGAACGAAGTCTGCGGTTGAAGGAAGAATTGAAACGAAGTTCACACAGCAAAAGGCGATCCAGCAAAACGGACTTCTCGGAGCATCGATTAGCTATTTCAAAGGCGGGCCCGTTGCAGACGACGCCTGCCTGTACCGAGCTCGACACAACAATGCCGAAACGTATTCCCAAGATCGTGCTAGTCTCACGCCTCCTTTTCTCCTACTTTTTTTTTCTTTCTCCTCTGTTAACAGAGCTCGAGGAATGACAAATGTAAACACTTTCTTTCTTTTCCTTTCTTTGTTGTTTTATTTGTTTGCTAGCGAGTTTGTTGTTACTTTTGTATTTCGTCTGCTCTTCTTTCCGCTTTCCGTCTGCTTGCGTTTTTATCGTCTGTTTTCTTTTCTTTTTCCGTCTGCTTGGTAAAACGACGATTCTCCATCACAGTCAACTCTCCTCTTTTCAGAGCGGGAATTCCTTGTTACACTTCGTGCTTTCTTGTGATTTCCTTTTTTCATTTTTTTTTTTTCTGCATCGCCCCGAGCATAAGCATTGTCGAACGTTTGCAGGTTTCCGGCTTCAGCGTAACGAGTCCCCCTCCGAGCACCCCAGGCAAAAGGCGCTAAAGGATATATTTTCGTTTCGTTATTCGGCCCTCTCAATTTTTTCGTTCTCCTTCGCCGTACTTGTATTCCCCCTACCAACGTGACCTTTGAGAGGCTCCCGAACGCTCCCTCGCGAGTATAAGTCCAAGTTACGAAACCCTTGCTTCCGAACGACAATATGCAGCGAGAATTGAACAGACGACGGAAGGAGAACAGCAACGACTCCTAACGGAGCTCCTCTAAGGATGAAAAAATAATAATAATAATAATAATAATAATAATAATAATAATAATAACAATAATAATAATAATAATAATAATAATAATAATAATAATAAAAACAGATGTTCTTTTCGAAAGAACGAAAAAGTGGGTCCTGGTCAATCGATGTGGCTGCCTGGAAACGGGAGGCTTTCAATAACCGCCCAGTCTTGTGATGTCACCAAGGCTTTCCTGCGTGCAGCCGAAACACGGCGCGAAAATGTTAGACTTTACCGTGCTCCGAAATTCGTCGTCGTCTGCTTGTCTTATGTTTTCCTGCATGTTTCGGAGTTCAGTGTCGTCTGCTTTCCGCGCGTATACGGCTGTAACTTCTAGCCCGCATGCGCTATATATATTTGTATCTTGATCACGCCGATTTTACAAGGTGGAGGCATAAAGAGACTGAACAGTCCCAGTCCACTAGGTTCTATAATTAAAACAGTAAGGCAATCAAACATGCCGAGTGGTCTTAGAAGCCGCGAGCATACGTGTTTACACCATAATCGGATGAATGTCGCCTACACGAACTAGCCATACTTGCAGAAACTGCAATCGAGGCGTTTGTCACGATAAAGTGAGTGCAATGTCTGCTATAACTTAAACGCGTCGAATGCCTCTGCATGCGCTATGAGGTTTGAATGGCTACTCAAAATTATGTTCTAAGTTTACGCGGCAGGACGTTTAATCTGCATCATGTATACTGTCAGGACTAACTACACGAAAGAAAACACCAGATCTGCATTCATGACCACGGAGTTCGCTAACTGTTACAGTGACAAGAAGAAGGTGCAGAAGGGGAGCAGAAGGAGAGCAAGTTTTAGAGAGCGGCGTCTGAAGTTAAAATACAACATTAATCGTCGCTTGAGCACTAATTAGTGGTCGCTTTTATGCTGGCACACCCTGCACATGGAACTAGAAGCAGCGCTAGTAGCGTGTCGTCACCTGAAGTATAGCATGCTACGCTTATGGCAAGGCCTACATCTCCAGCGTCTAATTAAGTTTCTCTCATTGTCGTTATGAAAAACAAAAGCGGGCCATGCACTGTGCAGAAGTCCCTTATAGATGACCTTGTCTTCATGTAGGTCACTTTTACACACACGTAAGGACACCAGTTCAAAATGAATTATATTCCCACCCATAATCTCGAGGCGGCGGGTGCGGTGCCTACATCATGCGAATAGTCAGCGCGTAAATAAATGCAAACAGCCAGAACGAGGCCAGTAAAACAAAAGGCAGAATGGTCTTCAAGACGTTCGCTGATCTCGTTCTATGTATACAGCACGCACTAACCGGTGACGTCGAGGGGAACACCGACCAGGAAGGAAAGCGCCCAAACCGGCCCGACGAATCCCTCAATTAAATGTATCTTCAAGAGGTCTAGCAGACGTCTAAAGACGACGTGTCGACCGGTGGCGAAGCGCTAAAGCTGCATTCGACACGACCGTCACTCGCCCTCTATACACACCCACACTCATCCTGCGCCAATCCGCATCTCCAGGCCGGCTCGTTCCACCGCAACCCTGATAAAACCCCGGAAGAACCCAGCGCGCGCCTCCGGTATTTCATCAGTGTGTGTGTGCGTGTGTGTGTGTGTGTGGGGGGGGGGGGGGGAGAGTCTCTAATAAAGACCCGACTGGCCGCCGCAAGGAAGGCGGAAGTCCAGAGCGCCGACCGTATACCCTACCGCGTCTGCCTCTCCTCTGACTTTCCCGCAATACCGACGCCCACTCACCCGCCCACCCTTTCGTCCCAACCCTTCCACCCATCAACCACCATCGCCACCGCCAAGGCCCACTCCCCTCCCCTCAGAGCCCTCGCCTCAACAATTCCCAGCGTTTAGCGCGGACCTCAGAGACGAGCGTAATCCTTCGTAGCGCCATCGACCCAAGGCCCGAACGGGGCCCGGGGCTTGGATGCCATTGCTGAGACCCGTTCCCGCCGATGCAGCTGCCGGCGAGGGATCGAGCGCGCCGATCATCAGACGACTTCTATTCGCGTCCCAACCGAACGAGGCGCGGTGTACGGCAGTTCGCTTTCTCGCTTAATTCGCTCGCCCTATACTTCCCGTAGCGCTAATTCCGCGCAGTGAAGCGAATGCTCGCACTATTCGTGTCCGTCACCCAATCAACGAGGCTGCTTGCTACAGAGAAGATGGGGAGCAGGGCTCTCCCAATGTCCTCTTCTAATCCCTCCGTGAAACTTTTTTTTTTTTTCGTTCAGTCGGTGTCGGGCGATCAGTGGTATAGGCAGTGGAGGAGAACATAGTTTCCTATTCAAATTACTAGAGCTTCTCGCAATGCCCGCGAACACTGCAAAACTGTTATCTACAGATCTACTGTCTATACGACAGACTGTGATGAATATTGTTGCGAGCGCCTCCATCGAGTTTGTCTGCAAACTGCTAAAAGCTGAATGTTTCACTTCACCAATAAGCATATGCTTCATTCGTTTAACAATTTCACGCTGTAGACAAGCCTGCGAAATGAAACATTTTGCTTGCTGCAACATGAATTTCGAAAATAATAAATAAATAAATAAATACATGACGCCCTTTCGTCCGAAAGGCAAAGCAAGCACCTATAGCGATAGCAAATTATTAGACAGCTATACGAAGTAAAGAGTAGTTTTATCGAAGAGAGTTTTATACGAAGTAAAGAGTAGCTTTGTCGGCCGCATAAACTCGTAAACATTTTATTTACTCGTAAACTCGTAAATAAAAAAAATGCTCGCTAGCTAAATAAACAAGCATGGTGTCACGCGTGCACAGGCAAAGGTGAACACATCTTACTGGATGACCGCGGACACTCACTGTCAAAAACGCTGGCGTGAGGAAGCGCGGCTGCAGCAGCGAGCGAATTGTCCCTCGTGCTGCCTCTCGCTTCAACGCGAAACTAAGCGGCTAGAGCACAGCACACACGAAGCCATCAGTCCTCAGCGCGCCTGGACTCTGTACCCACGGCAGATCATTTTCGAAACGATAAGCCCGCGAATACACGAAAAATTGCCGCGCGACTGGCCCCTCTAGGCACTTTGCGTGTATTCGCGGGCATCCTTCACGATCGGAAAAAAAAGAAACACTTTTATGTAGCGTGTATTGAGCAACAGAAAGCTGTATCGGGAAATTTTCATGTTGCTCTACATTTTCCTCATTAACACTTTTCATCTAATTATATTATTTGAGAAGTTGATTAATAAACACTGCGTAATTAGGCAGAATGCAAAACCGTAACAATATAATCTGAGTATCTCCAAACGGCGGAAAACGACATTATCTTGGTTCTGTCTAGCTACGTGGCATTTGAATTGTAATTATTTTTTTTTTTAGTTTGGCTCGAGTCATGTGGGACACGTCGTATATACCATACATTTACGCATACACGCTCTTCTAAGTTTTCCCACGCACTCTCTACTCTACCCGTGACCGCGGCTTCCCACACTGCACACACATACACCTTTTTTCCAAGTGCTTTGCCTCTGCAAATGCCAACGCATTGCAGAAAGAAAAGAAAGCTCGCGAGCCTTGGCCGCTTGCTTCGCTCGCGTGCGGGTTGCATTAATAATAACGTGCGGGATTCTCGGGCGAGAAGAGAGGGCGGTGTGCAGTTAATTCGGGACGGGGGCAAGGCCACCGGGCCAGGCCAGACGAGGCCGGGGGCTGCCGCGTGAGCCCCCAGCTGCAGCCCGCACGCACGCCAACCGGAAGCCGAACGACGCACAGATGGTCTTCGATCGCCCAGTGCCCCCCAGCTTCGTGGGCGGCGCGGCGAGCATTTATCAAACCATGGCCTCCGAGAGTTGCACGCGCCGGCTGCAAGGAAAACCAGCCGGCGCGCGCAAATCTCGGAAGCCATGATCAGACGAAGGGACTCCTCGGCCATGGAGGACCGGTGCACTAGTTCGCACACATGCCTAGCTATTCCGCTCGCGAACATTTTTCCGCGGCAATGAAATGGAGAAAAAGCTCCGAAGGCCAAAGAACGTATACAAGAGCGCTCCTGAAAAAAAAAAAAAAAACTCCCACACTTTAAGCTGAGGCGGTAAGGTTAAACCTTAGCGTCAACCTAAGGGTTCATCCTCAGGACCTGAATAAAGTTTATCATACCATACTATACCATTACGCTGAGGAAATTGAAAACAGTAAACATCTTATTCACAACAGCAAGACAGGATTTAACTCTCAGTCTTAAATGTCACTTATATTTGTGTTTTCTCTCTTTCGGGTTTGGGAAAATGCAAAACCATGGCACGTGGAAAGCTACTATAGGCCGATTCCCCCGCCCCAGTCAGTATCTGCTCTAAGAAACGAAAAAGCGCTGTCAAACGCTGCCGAACTTCTTAAAATGAATGTAAAGCATGCTCGCGACGTACGGATCACCACACACCGCACCACGCCATACCACGCCGGACGCAATAGTTTCCTGTCACAGACAGAACCTTACTGCAAGTCTCGTCTCGGCCAAACAGCCATCCGCAGCGCGCCGGACGCTGCCGGCCTGGTCACGCAGCGTGGCGCCATCTCTCGAGCCGGCGCAAAACCCGCGCCGCGGAACTCGCGGACCGCTGGCGTTGAAAAGAGCACAGGTAATTCTGTCTCAGCGCCAAAAGATGACGATCAAGTGTATGGTGCCCTGTATCTGCCTTTTGAACGTCCCGCTATTGGAAATGACAAATAAAACTTCAGCGTACTAGATGTTACAGCTTCGGTGATATTGTGAACAAACATTAGGAAGAACTCGGAAGCAATATTTTTTGTAGCTTGTTTGGGCAGCAACTAGCGTATGTAATGCGGTCCTGTACAAAGGGGTGGGGACCAGAGACTGCCTTTCAACTTCTGACTGGTTGCCCGGATGTACTCGCAACGATGCCCGGATGTTCTCGTTTGAGTGCCCAGATAACGGCTCTGGCTTTTGGCTCAAGGTGACTTGAATGTCGCTGACAATGGGAGCTAAAATCATTTCATGCTTTAAAAATTCGGGTCATTGTGGGGATTCTGTCTAAGCGAAGCTGCGGTGAGTTAGCAAACGTCGCAATGGCGCACCTTGAAGAGAGCCGCGCAGCGGACTTCGGAAACGAACGCGCGTCGCAACCGTAGTAGTAACTGATTGTTAAAGTGGCAATAAATATAGGCAATAAATCAAGGAAAGTACTGCTAACCACACTGTAACTGTATAGCGCCGTGTGCTGACACAGCAGTAGGGCGATTTCCGTGGTATAGGGGAGTAAAGGGGCCTCACGTGCAAAGCCGACTAAAGACCAAATGAGGATTTAAAACCAATGAACACACTCTAGAAGCTGTTGTTATCCCTTATACTCGAACAGGAATGAATATTTGAAAATTTTGCGTTGCTCTATAGAAGTAATTACGAATATAATATTATGGACTGCAGTGGAATCCCGTTGATACTATTCTGCATAATACGTTTTTCTTTTCGGAATAATACGTTTTTTTTGTTCATTTCCCGGCCAGTGCCTTTAGGAGCGATGTATCTCGGACGATACGATTTCCGGACGATACGTATTATTTTCCGGTTCCCGAGAAGATCGTGTCAAGAAGATTACACTGTATCCAGTTCGTATTCAAAATGTCGAATATTACCGACTAAAGTGTAAATGAATTTATTTTCTAGTTATCTGCGCCCCTACTAGAGGAGGCCAAGTGGACCGCAAAAGACACGTGTCCTTGCAGTCGAAATTGCTGAGAAACGATCCTTTCTCGGCAACGTCGACTGCAAGGATAAGTGCAAGGCACTCACCGTTCACTTTGAACGCGCCCGAAAAGATGCGCTCGAGCGCGTGTACTCGCGAGCGTTCGAAGTAAACGTCGAACGATTTCCCCGATTTCTTTTTTTTTTTTTTTTTTTGACCGCGGCTGCTTGCTGGATGTTACCGTTGCTGCATTCTCGCGGAAAAGCTCACACGCAGGACACCGACTCCTATACATGCACGCCTACAGAGAGCGCCACGTTTCAGACATCACCTATATATATATATATATATATATATATATATATATATATATATATATATATATATACGACGATGTAAGACAATGACTATATAAGCTCTGTGCAACCAATCATGCGTGAATCAGCGCTTCACGTGACAGACACACACGAGTTCGCGCTGCGTAATATAATAATTCGACGAGCAGCAGCAGCAGCAGCAGCAACAACAACCCTTGCACGGATCGCGCCCGGAAGGGTTGCGCGCCGTCGATCGCAACACCTGTCGATCACGGACGCCCCGCCGCGATTCTCCGGAGAAACGCAGCTGCTCTCGCGCCGCCGCCGTATAGCGAGAATGCGAGCTCGTGATCCATTTGTGGGCATAATTCTGGCGCGCGCGTTCTGCTATATACCGCGTAATACGCCGTACAACAACTAGACGCGCGCGTAATACACCTTTGCAGAAGACACCTTTTGGCGAGTCGATGCTGACGCTTAGCAGAAACACTAGAAAAAAAAGGAATTGTAGATAAAATGCATATATAGTTTAAAGAGATTCAATTAAATTCTGGGGTCTTACGAGCCAAAACCACGATTTGCTTATGAGACGTAGTAGTGGGGGGACTCCGGGTTAATTTTGACCACCTCTTTAGCGTGCACACGGGCGTTTCTGCATTCTACCCCCATCGAAATGCGGCCGCCGATGGCCGGGATTCAATCCCGCGTACTCGGACTTAGTAGTCCAACGCCATGGCCCCTACGCCACCACGGCGGGTAGGCGGTAGTTAAGAAACGCTGAAGAGAAAAGTTTAGACAGATATACTGCCAAAAGCTGTGTTGTAATTTTGCGCAGGTTGATCATTCAAAGAGAAAAATTGAAGGTCCAAGCTGCGTTCTTTTTTTTTTTTTTTTTTTTGCAGCGAAGCTGTTATATGCTAGGTTCCAGGAGATCGCGTCCGGCAACGGAAGTAGATAGATAGACCGGAAGTAGATCAACAATTTTCGGCTCCATGTGCGTGGCGGTTTCCCGCCAGTTGTGGCTTACTTACACAGGTGCCTAAACGGATGATGGATGGCCCAATGTTATAACCCTCGCCACCGCCGATGCCTCTTTCCCAAGTGTCGCGATACTCGACGGCGGCACGTCCCATCAATCGCTGTGTCCCTTTGTCTCGTGACGTAGAGATCGCGCTAGCGCTGCTATCGGCAGTTGCCCTTTGGACTCGCTATGGGACGGACGCTCGTTTAACCACATCTTCCAGGATCCTGACGAAGCCGTGCAGCGTGCCGCGGCTATGGCTCATACGCTAGTCTATGACGATGGGGCGGACTTGGCGCTGGAAACGCACTAATTGGCCATCGTGTCTGGCGAAAGCAAGACGCCGGTGTCCTTGCTCTTTGACGAGCACGCCAAAGACGCTCAATATAGCCAATAATGATAATATATAAACTCACTATAACAATATTCACTATAGCAGACCCACCATAGTCACAGCTTCGCTGGCTTCCATATTCACAGTACTGGAACGGCTCTGATTTCTTATCTTTTTTTTTTTTGTAAGTTTAGCGCCGAAGTAACCCCACTGCGGACACATAAGTGTGACGTGACAAAATTCAAAGTATTTATTTTTCTTTTTTTTCCCTATCTTATTTGGTTCGCTAAACCTTATATCTATGGTTATTGTAGAATACACTGTAGTTCATCTTTTTTTTTTACTGTTAAAATTAATTAGGTTCGAGTGGATGGCCACAAAATCAATGAAGTCACAGCGAGCTGGTGCGGTGGCGTTGCCCACCCAACTTTTTGAAAAGGAAATGAATCTCTCAGGACGTGCGTAATCATTGCGAATTGTTGCACTTATGGCGCAGTATATTTTTGTTTAGAATTATAAATTTACAAAGTGGCAGCAAAGCCATTTGAAGCCATGGAAGGACGAAGTTTAGGCCAAATCCATGTACAGTCAAACCTTGATATATCAAACCCACACACACACACACACACACACACACACACACACACACACACACACACACACACACACACATATATATATATATATATATATATATATATATATATATATATCGTCAGAGTTCCCTCTAGCAATTTTGGATAGGAAACTCTTACGTGTTCGAGGCAGAGCGGCTACATATTCACGGGCACAGCGTTGTACGCCTAATTATGGTGGCAGGGCGTTCGCATTATGCGCGAGGACAATCACAGACGCGAATAAAGAAAACAAAAACGACCAGCACGCCTTCTGTATATATAAACGGTTGAGTCAAGCGACGCCGGTACGGCGGTGATTTCTGGGTGAAGGAGATCCTCTCCGCAACGCTGTGGTTACTCGTTGCTAGCTTCCTCAAGGTTATTCAAGAGTCAAAAGTTCCGGGCAATAGAGTCCTAGGTGCGCGTCTAAGATCGCGCGAGGACTTTGGAAGAAGTTTTACATTTACGTACACCGCAACCGTAGAGTAAGATGTTATTGAGAAAAGCTAATAAGACGGCGTTATATATGGATAAATGTAATATGTGTACTACCACGGCCGCTCGATTTTTTTATGCAGCGGCCGTGGTACTACATGTGTTTTTCTGCATCTGTGACGTCACAAAGCTGTGGCGGCGCAGCCGTCTCATTCCATGCGGGTGGGGACGAGGAAAAGAAATTTGAAACAAAAAGAAAGCGCTGACGAAGTGTGCAGTTTAGCGTTCGTAACGGTATTTCCTGGGAAAAGTTCAAGGGTTTTCAAGGACTTTCGAGGCGTCAAAACAGCATTTTCGAGGAGTAAAGCACCATGGTGCCTGAGACCTCAAAAACTAAACACTGTCTTAAAGAACAAGCAGACATTAATTTATTTCACACAAGTGGGGGGAAAATAAGACAAAAGGCGCTCGCCGAGCAATTTTCGCATCAGCCACCTCCAACAAGATAATGCGGCTTCCTACAACAAAGATAGCTAACTGGATTGATTTGACTCTTGCCTTGCACAAACCTCGTATAGTCAAATACACAAAATAACGTCCACTGAGCTCGCCGAGAGAGAGAGAGAGAGAGAGAGAATTTTTTTTATGCAGACCGTGAAACTAAAGAGTTTCAACCCTGCGAAGCCTGTAATGACTGGTATTAGTTTCCTCGGCAGGCAAGTTTATTGGACAGGGAACGTTACTTAATTACCTCTAACGAATACGTAAACGGCGCGGTATACGGAAAGGAGTTCACGAACAAAGGCACATGTAAAAACATGTGCACGCACATCGGCAGCTGCCAGCGTATAAATTTGCCGCCTTGAAGAAACTCAAACAGTTGCAAGTTGGCAGGCGTATATATGTATAGGTATTTTAAAACGCCTTTACTCAAGTTCCTCATCTCTTGTTCCGCGCCGTTTACGTATACATCAGAGCCAATAAACAAACTACATCAAAGATCAAAGTTTTTGATCGAGCTTTTAACGGCTTCTTCAGGAGGCTGCTAACGACGCGTAATGGCTTGTTCTTGCACCGTACATGTTGTCGCTACTTGAATTCCATCCACGCCGGAGAAGATGATGCGAGCACACCGGAAGATCCGCAGACATTTTCCTGCTTCGGTTAATCAGGACGTTCAGTTACACGAATTACACGCTGCGGTACTGTCACATTAGTGAATTACCAATTTTAAGAGCGGCGTTGGCTGGGACATGCATGGTCTCTCTCTCGATGCCTCTGGCGCGAACTCTTCCCGGGCGCATCGCTGGAAGCGTCCCAATTAACGAACAGCTCGCCAGCGACCGAACGAGGAGAACCAATCACAATTCCTCGTCGACCACACCCAATCAGGCCACGCGGATTCGAACGCGCACACCCAATCGCGGACGGACTTCGCCGAGCTTGAACTCGATGACAGCTGTCCGCCCAAACACTGACCAACCCAAAATTGAAGTAAAAAAACCTATGCAGAAAACTACCGAGCCAGCCGTTGGGTTTTTGACGAAATAGAGCGAAGAATCATGAGTGTCTAAAAAGCGAAACTACGCAAGAGAGTCGCGAAGAAGGGCGGGGGGGGGGGGGGGGGGGGGTGCACCAAACAGTTCGAAAAAATGAGAAGACGGGCTTCTGTCGCCAGTACAAAAGGAGGGCGACAACGCGGTCGTCCGGCCGGGTGGTTCCTCCGTCTGAGAGCGAAGAAAGACATTCCGAGAGAGAGAGAGAAAAGGACGATGAAGAAATAAAAGAACACGGCTACACAATGCAGGCGACGCGACGCGTAAAGGCAGAACGCTACGCGACACTTGGGTAAGTTCACATTTGGTGAGGTCATTGCAGAGCAAATAAAACGAGCGCTACGAACAGAAGACGGAACACTATACCGTGATCTCCCACAATCGTGAGATCACGCGATCTCGCGATTGCGTGATCGACCCGTCTGTGTGTCTATTTGGAAACGAGACTCGTTCCTTTTTAAATACGTAAGCATTTCTATGTCGGCTCACGGAGGAAAACCGTCGCTGAGGCGTTACGCTCAGAAGCCGAGTGTCTTACCAACCGGGCTATACACCGACGCTTGCAGAAGGCGAATATATCTAACCGTATCCTGACTGCAAATCCTGGCTGTCCGGCGTGCCCGCGACCGGGCCGGCCCGGTGGGCTAGACCTGCCGGTCCCGACGTGGGACTAGCCGGGTGCGCGACGAGTTCGCGTCCTCGCCGGACCTCCAATAAAAGTTATTTCACTCACTCACTTCGTCACGGCCGCTGGATATATATATATATATATATATATATATATATATATATATATATTATATCCAGCGGCCGTGGCTTCGTCAATCGCGCTAAAAAACATACTCGCGTCGTATGCGTGGAATTACGTTTCTGCATAATTTTTCAAGATTATTTTTCCTTAGTCGTGATGAACCTGTAGGCAAGCGCACCATTCGGTATACGTTTATTTGTCTTCTTTTCTCGCTATTTCTATCTCTTTTCTCTCTCTTGTCGTCTAGGGGACTGCGAAAATGAATTGTGAGCGTGGCGGTCTCCCGTTCTTCTGGTTTGTTTCATTTGCGCTACAACGAATTCACCAAGGAGCCAGGCACAAAACCACAGTTGCTTTCGTCCGCCACAGAAGGCTTCTCTTTATCATTTTTAACTCAGCCCGTGTCAGCTCGCGGACCCGGCATAACGATGGTGCGGGGCCAAGCGTCACAATAAATAAATGTTTTCACGCACTCTCTCTCTCTCTGTCCCTCCTCCGTTTCCACGAGGAGTTCACGGATTTGGCGGTCGATGCTTCATACGCACGAAGCGAGCAAGGCGCGCTCGCACGCTTTGGTGAGGTCAGTGGAGCGAAGCAAACTTTTCCATCCAATCCTCCGAAGAGCACTTTGCGTCGTTCAGAGACATCGTAATGGCCGCCGCGCAGTCCTTCGACGCGTAGATTGCGCAGCGGTTTGTAGCAGTGCTGGTATCTATAAGCTATACATGTCGCTAAATTTAGCTAGCTTTTAGTCACATTAGCGACAACTTAGCCTTTTTTGGAGTCTTGGGACTTCTTTTTTTTATTATTATTTCTTTTTAGTGACGCTTCCGCTTCATACAAAAGAGGCTCCTCATTTTCCGGCTGTCATAACGAGATGTTTTGTGCATAACATTTCAATAGATTGACTTTTCAAATAATATGTATACTCGCAATGTGACATAGGTGTATCCGTGTTTGCCGGCAACGTTAGCATGTTGAAATAACCTCTTCGTTCATCTTTTGTGTAGTCAATTTTGCTTACAGGTGTTGGTTTTTCTCGTTTTGTTTTCTTCTCTCTCTCTCTCTCTCTTTCGTATATTACCAAATCGCATGGTAAAGCTATGATACTATTATTTGTGATTGTGTTTCTCTATTACGCCAATCTACTTTGTAACACAGTCTTTTCTTACTTGCACTAACACAACTTCCATGAAAGTAAGGGACTGTCTAGACCCTTACTAGCCTCTGGCTATGGGTCTAGACAGTCCTTGTCTATTTTTCTGCGATATAAAAAGAAATAATAAATTGAAAAATGAAATTGAAATAGTAAGGTGACTCTCCCGATTAATTTCGACCATCTGGGCTTCTCTCACCAGCACCATGATAGCGGTACGCGTGAGCCGATGATCACGGGTGGGAACGAGACGCAACACCCGCGATCACAAGCGAAATTCGTTTCACCCAGTCCATTCTCTCCATTCGCTTACCGGTCCACCGTCCAGCCATTCGCTTAATTAACCCCACACAACCCATTCTCTCCGGTTGTGCTCTGCTTCAAGCGCCGTGTATACACAAACTAAGGATCCAATCCTTCCCCAACGCACCCTTCTTTCTTTTTCCACTTTCTTCTTCTTCTTCTTGAGAGCACCAGATCGCGAAACGCACAGCTCTTCTTTCATGGAGTCCTGCTCCACTCGTTTCCGCCGTCGCTCCGGTGAAGAGGGGAGGACCAGCAGCTGTCCGAGACAGCGCCAGCGTGTGCTACGGGGGTAGTGGGGAGGGTGGGGGGGGGGGGGGGCGGGTCTCCCAAGAAAATGCCGGGCACGCCGGCTCTCAAAGAGCGCTCTCTCTCTATGTCTTCACCTCACCAACACTTCTTTCTAGAAGCAGCACAAACAAGCCGTTTCTCCCTCGCCAAGGTCGCTACCGCTGGTTTTCTTGGCACGCTCCCCGAGGAGAACAGCTGAGGCGCGCGCCGTCTGCTGGTCGGACGACTTTGAGAGGCAAGAAGATGCCTGCGGGGGTCTTATCGGCAGCCGCTTGCCTCGTGCCTGCCTCGCAGCGGCGTTGACGTAATCGAAAACAACCGAAGCACAAGACAAATTAGACAATCTTAGCAGGCGGCCTTCTTGTTCTTTTTTTTCGCTAGGTGCGTGTTCCACTTCCGCGCAGCCGCTCAACCTTACCTAGGAGAGAATGCACCCCCCGACATCCTTTAGCGCTGACCGCTCTGCTGAACGCAGCGGAATCGTGATGATGATTATGGCGATCGTGGAATTAACCTTTAATAAAAGGTTCGCTGCCCGCTCGTGCCACCGCACGTCGGCATGCAACTCAAGTTTCTAGCGCTACCTTAGTGTCACTACCTGTTCCAGTTTATGCGCCTCGTACGGTCCATAACGAGCGCATGGTTACATAATTTTGCAGCCAAGTACTATTTTTTTATTCCCCGTCACTGCGTTTCTTCTCTACTTCATGCGCCACCAATCTTGTCTCGCATGCACCTAGTTGTCGAAAACTTGCTACAGGTCGAGTATTATTGCGATTAGCATTCTTAGCGTACTCCGCGCACATTCCGGGATCCAACTATCTATGTTCGTATCTAACCGTTTTCCCTCCAACCTGCTGGTTCACTGTGTAGTCCACGGTCGAGTGCTTAAAGCAACGGGCTGCTATGAATCGAGATAACAGGGTCCGAAACCAACCGTTGGCCCAATTTGAGTCACTGGGTTATGTGGTGCACTGTGTACCTAGTGCCGCTCCTAGCTCAACGAATCTCTCGCACCGACATGGGTCACTGCTGACGCGGAACTGGGTATACGTATACCGCTCTTCGCTGAACCTCTATGACGCCATCTTGGGTGACTGGGTAAGTGCCAGTAGGTGTGCGCCGCCCTTCAATGAGCCTCTTTTGACGTCAACTTGGGTAACTATAGGTACAGTGGCCACCAATATGAAAGGGAACACTTATTTTTTCAAACGCCCGTATGGGCTAAACACACTGTGCCCCAGTGGCGCACCGACGGGGGGTGATTCGGGGGTTGTAACCCCCCCCTGAAGCCGACTTAACCCCCTCTTTTGTTTAACCCCTTTTCTTTCCTTACGCATTTCACTACTGCAACTAAGATGTAAGACGCGCAATCGTCTGCACACTCGCAAAAAGCGCATTTTTTGACAATTTCCCCCGAAGAAAGTGAAATTAGCGCTCTTTAGATGGTATTGGCAAACTGTCAACCCCCCCCCTGGCAGAGATCCTGGGTGCGCTACTGCTGTGCCCTCAATCAGAATGTTCAGTGACACTAGAAGTTCATCAGGAAAATTTATTAAGAATCAAGTGCCTAGATTTGAAGCAATGCATAATGAGCTATCGTTTTTTTTTTTAATGCGCTGTTCCCTTTCGTATTAATGATGACTGTACTTCTAGGCGGCGGCGCCACCTGTTCTTGCACCTTTTCGCGCTTTTTTTTTTTCTTGGCAATGCTGGGCAATTAAACCTCCTTTAAGGAATTAAGAGTACACGCTTTGTCAATGCAAGCAAAAAAAAACTTAATATAGCTTGACATAATAATCGTCTTTAGTGTCCATATAAGGTATAGAACTTACCGACACAAGCAATACCATTTTTTTTTTTTTTTACCCTGGTGTTCCTACACATCGCGTTCAATTTGCGCACGCTCGTTATACACTGGCAGCGCGTTTACGCCCGCTCTACGACGGCTTATCAGCAACAATTTCTTTGTCCCGACCAATCTCGAAAAAACACAATAGCCCCCCCCCCCCCCCCCCCCCCGGATCAACGCGTTACTCTGTATCGAAATGCACCGCGATCAGAACGCGCGTTATCTCAGCGAACGATTACACGTAACTGCAAGCTCGCGTCGAGCGAACTTTGAGGGCACCGCCTATAATCATCTTCACACGAGGGTATGTATATAACCACGGACTACAGTGGCTTCCCAGGCGTGTGATGGTTCTTCACTCCCTGCAGTGTTTCTCCCACTTGCAGTTCATTGCTTTAGTCGTACAGCGAGAGTATATATATATATACCGAGCAACAATAAATTTAGCGCGGGGTGTTTTAGCTATACACAGTCGACAGTGAAGCGACGCGCTGCAGCGGAGGTATCCGGATCAATTTCGACTACTTGAGGTTATACACGATAGTAGCATTTCTCGCATTCAGCCCCCTTATCAAAGTGCGGTCGGGAGCCGAACCCACGACCTTGTTCTGAGCAGCTGAACGCCACAGCCACTAGCTGAGCCACCTCGGCGCGTTACTAGGCAAAAATAATAATAATAATAATAATAATAATAATAATAATAATAATAATAATAATAATAATAATAATAATAATAATAATAGCACATGATTTGGTAGTTATACCTAATGTGCGGAGATCATACAAAATAAACTATCTTTACAAACTTGCTTTCTTTTCTTTTTCTTTCTTCTTTTTTTTTGTGCGAAATTGTGAGAACACGTATTTTTGTGACTGACGACATGCGTTACCGTGTCTGCTATCAAAACCTACAGTTCCTTTTTTTTTTTGCAATTAACTGTTGCTTCCAATGGCGTGTGCTAATTACCCTCGCGTATATTAATTACTACGAATGGTTATATATTTATGGACGATAAGTTCGCCATGGCCACTTCACGAAGAATTAAGTACTGCATGCATTTATTTAGTCAGAATCTGGCGCATAACAAACCTGAAGGCTAAAAAAAAAAAATGTTACGAGACGTCGCGTGACTATATATTCTCTATAAATGCTCTTATAGGCCGCTGTTATGCACGTGCGGTAAACGTCGAAGTTATCAAAGTCTGCCAACCAACTTATGTCTGCTTATTTTAAGATCACTATCAGATGGACTCTGATAAATTATAACGATGCGAATTCGAGGCGTCATCCTGACAACAGGCAAAAACATTCTAATATTACACGAAATAAAAAAAAAAAAGAAAACATGGTGACAACTGCAACCTCCGCATATTAGAAATGCTAGGCATTTGAAAACCTACAGCTGACAGAATCCCTTTAGTGAAACCTTTCTTGGTCACGATCAAAAACGCGTACGAAATTAACAACCGGGGTTCGATTTAAATTTCCTACACCGTCGGTATTGCTATCGTTTCTTAATATTATTATAATGGGATGCCGATTTTTAATTCGTTCTCTGCTGCTTCGGGTGAATTAAATATATATATATATATATATATACGCATCCTGCTTCATAAATTAAGACACCAGAAACGGTTAGCCCTCAACGTTCAAGTTCGTATTTTTCTCGATCGAAATTTTCCCAAGACATGGATGATACGTGTTCAGCCTTTCATCATTTTACACGCGATCTTTTTGTTACAGCTAACAACGTTATAAACACATATAAGCGACAAATGACCTCAAGGAGAGGAAAAAAGAAAAGAAAAAAGAAGCCGCTCAGAAGTAAGGTTTGTTGAGTACTTGAAGGTCACGAACCAACCGGTTGCTGACTACGAAAACATGTTTTCATTTGTTAACCTATACTAAATTTGCACCCGACTCCACTTTGCATTTCCATTCTTCGTTTTCTTCTTCTAAAGGTCCCCAAAAATATAAGCGTACAGGGCTATAGTTCATTAATGTAATCGCCAGACTTCACCCGAACAGCGAAGGCATTTCGTGTTTCTAAAAAAAAAAAAAATGGTTTACACTGCTTTTAAAAAGCATACATCGAATACAAGACACCCAAACATGACCCAAACCCGACATTTCCAGCAACCCCCGCAGGAGCAGCAATAAAAAAAAAAGAAAAAGAAAGAAAAAAAAACGCGCTCGAAGCAAGGGTGTTTGGATTAAGCGTGACGGAAGCTGTTCAGAACGGAGCTGCAGCAGCGGTCTGCGCGCTCCGGCCTCTTCCGCATATAGCCAGCTGACTCAGTTATCGACCGACTCTTCAGGCGCGCCTTGCCTACTAGTCGAATTCAGAACCGACAGCCATTTTGATGCCAGCGCTAAAGTACACACTTTCTATACGAGGCACAATCCGGTAACACCTGCCGACACTGCGGGCGCCGATGTGCACCGATATGTGTGACGTAACAGCAGACGCAATGACGGAAGTACTATATGCGCACACGCGCCCTGGGGAAACACCTCGGCAACAATCAACGGTGTTTCGTAGTAACGCGTCCTTCTGACCCGCATATGGCATATTTCCGGTGCTTGCGAGCATCGCATGTACACAACCTGTGACATTATAGACACTGAAGAGGAGCCTCCGCATATAGTAAACGACCGTGAGATTAACATCAACGCAACATCGTGCGGAAAACGTGATCCGTGTCCTGCAACCGCTCGTATGTTGCCTTGTAATGGGGAAGGAAATATGCTCGGACGGTCAACTTTCGGCGATTTAGCTTTCGGTACGTGCTTATTGGTTTGTCGAGCGAAACCGGACAAGCTGATTGGCTCGTTGAGCGCTACGTCACGCGAAAGGGACAGTATCGACCGAAAGTGATCGTCCGAGAACACCCCCGTCCATGGCCATTGCCTTCAATCCATTTCAAGGTTAACTCGGAAACGATGAAGAAGTCGGATGCATGCACAACTCTGCGGAAATGGTTTAATCATATCCTTGCCCGACAGCCGTCGTGAAAATTTAACGCTAATTTGATCTAGACCGTAGCGTAGTCGCAGACGACGAAGAGTAATCGCGAAGTACATTTCAAATACCGCGAGCTGATGTGAAAATCTAGGATGTATAACATCAAAACCTACCACGCCACGTTAACACACTATCGCCTGTGTGTGTCTAGGCCAATAAACGACGGTTTTTGCGGCAAAGGAACACGGAAGTGCTGCCTTTCCCATATAACTGTTGTACTTGAAACAAGAAGATGGGTTTTTCACGTTTGTAACATACCAGGTTGGTAATAAGAACCGACTTGAAAAGAGATTATGTCCCTGTGCCCTCTTCAGATACGTATCAGTAGGTTATGCATCTCGCCGTTTATATCATACACGTGCCATTTGGGCCACTGAGACGGTAAGGTTGACGGAAGAGCCGTTACGAGATATGAAGGTTGAAGCCGCTTATCTGGTTTCGGCAACGGCCAAAGTGGACTCTTTATCTTCGCAAACGAGTGGATTTATCAGCGAAGTTCTGTAACACGGGGCCAAGTAGTCGGTCGCGAGGCACCCCTTATCTTCACTTATGAACTTACGATGGGCGATGCATAAGTTAAACTTTTTTTCCCGGATACTATTAACGGCTCGAAAAAATGAAAATCTCCGTGGGGTTTGCTCGCTTATGGGCGGCTTGCGCTGGAGTTTGAGGTATAGTAGCGGCGCCTGGTGGCGGCGAAAAGCGTCATCTGGGTAGTACCACAGAACACCCATACAAACTTGTAGTACCAGCTTGGATAGTATTGAGCCCTGCCTGTGGCGAAGCACGTTTCTAGCCCGCGTTTTGCGTCGATTCGCACTTTTTTCTGCCCTGTTTCGAGTGCGAAAAGGCTCGTCACTTCTCACAGACCATGGCGACCAGGCTGCGAGCTGGCCGCAGCCTATAGTTATACGAAAACGGACTCTCCGTGTGCCGTGGGACGTAATGCTGGAAGCAGAAGACATCGGCGACGCCGATCGGGAGAGACCTAGCTCAACCTCGAAAAAACGTCACCGTCGTTACTGCTGCGTCGTGGGCTGCCATGAACAAGAAGGCCTGAATCCCAACATCAGATTCTACCGTTTTCCTTCAAGGCCTCACGAAGTGGAGCGTCGGGCGCGCTGGATAACTGCATGCAGTTCGTCGCGCCATGGCCCATGGCTAAGCGAAATGGAAGACCGACATAGCAGCAGGCATGGCTGGTGATTCACGATTCGAGACCCGGCCACAGCGAAAATTAACAATTCGACCGGTGCGAAGTGGTGAAGTGACCAGGTGTGTGCAAATGACCACAAATGGTCGGGCTGATTCGGTGACAATTCACTACCCCACTACGAGCAGCACAGGTTAGAGAGTTGAATGTGCTCATCCTTGACCTCAAGCCAACACGCTGAGGCAGCACAGCAAGGTAGTATTGATTACAGCACATCGTTGTTCGAGCGCTGTCATTAAAAGCTACATCAAGCGAGCAGCGCACGAGCTCGCGCTGCAGCGTGATTCGCACGTACGTACGTTACTGCGAAATTATACGCATTGCATCAGTTATTTATCAATTGCTAGAGGGACACATGACCGCTACTACAGCGCAGGCATAATTACTTGTCTAGCGGCATGCAGTCAAGAAAGATTGCAGGAGGCCCGCCGTTTCGCGGCATGTCGAAAGACCGCTGCCGTCGCGGCGCGTACGATCGTGCGCTCGAGCAGTTCGTACACCGCGGCATGCTGAAAGACCGCTGCCGTCGCGGCGCGTACCGTCGTGCGCTCGAGCAGTTCCGTACACATGTCTGCTTATCGCTGCTGTGAATTCATTTATAGAAAGCATTTCATCGCGTTTGTGCGCCTGAATCTAGCAGCGTGCAAACCTTACCTAAGTTCAACTTCACACGTGCGTGACTCGCTTCACTTGCGATTGACACCGCGCTAAAACTTCGCCGCTTATTTCTTGAACGGCGTACACGTATTCGGCGTTGCATAATTTCTTGCCTTTACGCAGCATGCCACCCATGGAAAAATCTTCGGCGCCCGATATTCGCTGCAACCCGTGGTACAACACAACCGAAAGTGGCGAGTCCATATTGTAAACGTGCTTCCCGAAGCAGACGACCGAGCTTGGTACTACCCAGTTTCGGATTGAGGGCGCTTTTTAGCACCATTTTTGCAGCGCCCCCTGGCCAAGGCAAGAGCCCCATGACAATGGTCCTGGTCACGCATGACAATGTCCGGGACAATGGCCCTGTACACCACGACTGCCTCGAATCTTGACTATATGGCATGCTCGAGTTGCAAAAAAATGTTTGGCCCCTTTCGAGCAGTCCTAGTCCAGAAAACAACTGCGGGTACATCTAACCACTAATCCCCAACGTTCGTACTTACCGAGTAAGGCCGCACCTCCCCAGGAAAGGCGGGGCGGGTGCTTCAGGCAAAATTCCAAAACTATAACGAAACCACGCGGCTGACATAGCGATTATAAAATAATGTTACTTATTTCGTTCTGCTGCCGTATATGATATCATTTATTTATGATCATGTTCTTTTACGGGAGTGCCCCCGAAGGTATCCCAACTAAGTGCGTCCCCGGCGCATTACCAATAACGAACGCACATCTAATGCAGTGCAAGTGAAATCGTTGTCGAATAAACTTGAAACACAAACACAGTCGAACTGCCGCGATCTTATCGCAGGATATCCGCGTCACGCGATTTTTTAGGGGGGGGCGAGAGTGATCGACTCACCGTTACTCCACGGGTTGGGCGGTTCAACGTAGCCGGTGACGATGCAGTCGTCCGTCGGGAAATTCACCCGGTGTCCCTTGCTTCGACGCTTCAGCGCCGACGATAGCGCTTCTCCGTGCGCTTGCAGTCTCGTAGTTTCAGTCGGAGTGGTCGGCGCTGAGGCGGACTTCTCGGAACCCGCGGAGAGCGATCGGTGATCCATTGAAACGTCCTCCATGCTCGTGAAGAACACGCTCATGCCGATTCGACGCAACGGACGAAGACAACCCGACACGACCGACACAGACCTCCCAAACACAACTTTTTTTTTTTCCTTTCTTTCTTTTCACCGCCGCCGAACCAAACGATACTGCGGGCGGTGGTGCATGGCGCTATTTAAAAAAAAACACACACACACAGAAAACACAACCCCGTTCGCGCGCACGTCGTCGTCAGCTGTAGCAACAACGAACGTCGAGTCGTAGCGGATACTATCGTGGTAGGTGATCCACTTGCGCAGTAGCAGCAACAGCTCTCCCGTGTGTATCTCTTGTTTTGTCAACAGCTCCCAAACGGAGGACGCGCACAATCGACGCCCGTGGTAACCAGCGCTCAGAAGATCGTCCGTCTTAGCGGTCGTAGTCTCCGGCGCGCCGCAGTCGTCGAGCGATCTTTCGACTTTCCTTCCTTTCGCGGGGCGCTCCGCCGGAGTTTACGGAGAAAGTGGGAGCACGGTCATCCAGGGGTTCGTAAAAGAAGAACGATGTGCCGCGGCCGCGGCTCTAAGCCGCCGCAGCAGCAGCAGCAGCAGAGGTAGTAACTACACACCACACATGCACGCACGCGCACACACAACGGAACCAACCACCAAGCGGATCACACCACACCGCCACACACGCGGCGGCGAGTACCGTTAAAACGAGCGCGCCGCTTCGCCACCGCCGCCACACCGACACACACTATAAATGCGAGCGCACGTTTTTTTTTTGAGAAGGGCACGCAGAGCCGAACCTTGTCCCTCAAGCTGCCTGCCGTTGCAATGTCGAGCACGAGACGCCCGCCTTGAAACCGCGACGAGCTCGTTCGGTCGCTCGCTCGGTCGCCTGTCGCCCGCAGACCGTAGAAGTAGTAGCACCCGCCGAGCGATGGAACCACCGCAGTGCGCGGGAAGGCGTCTTCTCTGCCTACTCTCCCCGCGTTGATAAACGATTCGCTGCGACGCTCTTCACTTCAGCGGGTGATCGGCGCGCGCGCCTGCTGCGCCCCTGTCGCAGCGACGTGACGGCAGCTTGCGGCAGAAACCGCGCCGGCGCGGCGCGCGATTCACCTATAGTGGTTT
>NW_023605789.1:0-30325 GCF_013339745.2 Dermacentor silvarum
TATATATACATGTTGTTAGCGTGCGCGCGCGCGCGCGCGCGTGCGTGCCAGCTGAACAAGTGACGGAAATTGCGTTCGTTATATCTCGGAGACTGCTGTTCGCTTTATGGAATAAAACTGATATTATCTTTGAGGAAAATCCTTGAATGCTTGGTGCACGCACGAAGCGGTTTAAGTTAGAGACTTGCGTGTTTTTGGTTAGACTGTGCAATTCACCTACAGCTTTTTAAAGAAGAGGTTTGGCGAGTTTGGCCGTCATGTGGCGCTATTAGGGTATGTTTTATGTTGCGCCTAATTAGTTAATCAATTTAGATAAATTACGCAAAGTGTTTAGTGTTCACGTTAGGGCCCAGTGCGTTTCGTTTCTTTGTAGAGGGCCTTCCAAAACGACCAATGCATCTTTTTTTTTTTTTTTTTTTTTGCGGCAAGAAATGTTTATTATTGCGGAAAATGTTTATTATTCACTTTAGGGCCAATTACGTTTCATTCGTTCTTGAGGGCATTTCAAAACGACCCATCTTTTTTTTTTTTTTTTTTTTTTTTTTTTTTTGCAGCAACACACATCCAGTGTGGTGAATTATTCCGGCGTTTATTGAAAGCCCGCGAAATGTGAAATAACCCCACGTGACTGAGCTTATGTGCTACTCTATTGCGTGCACACACACACAGTCACTCACACACGCACATCTATATATATATATATATATATATATATATATATATATATATATATATATACAGCGGGCTTCAGTGCACACTTTCAAAACTCCTAAAGGTTGCCTGTGGCAGAATGCCCAAGTCTAGTTCATGAGCTGGTCTGCTCTAAGTGGCGGACATTACTTGCACAAGCAATTGAAATGCTTAGCCGAATAATAATGAAACAGTCACTAATTAGGTTAACTAATTACCTGATGGACCACGTTGGAATGTACAAATTGTAGCCGTGGAGTTTGCAAGGCGGATCCACTCGAAACGAATTCTCGGGATGACAACAGTTTCGAGATATTGATGTAGATAATAATGAAAGCAGCTCTCGCGTGCACCACGGTGCCCCGGCTCACCGATTCAAGGAAAACGTGAGAGCCGCTTTTGATATTACCACGGACAAGTTGCACGGAACGTCGCTTGCACGCGCCGCCCGGCTAATGTTGTTTAGGACTTTCTCAACACGGGCGCTCGCCGCTTTGTCAGCGCCATCTCTTAACTGTGCGCCCTGTTTGAACGGCTACTAGCGTTCTGGAAAGCGTCCGTCCGAATTGATACACCACTTTGGCCTCGGTAGCGCTGCGATTTATGCTTCAAATTTGCGTGAAACACTGCTTGCGCGTCCCGCCCCTGCTGATGCGATTTCGGATTTTGTAGCTGCATGCGGGCTATAGCTATAAAATTTGGGCGAATGCACCTGCGCGAAGCAAGTGCCCCGCTTGGTCCTTTTGCGGCATTTAACGTGAGTGTAATTCTTTCAGTTAATATGCAATACGAAGCCTCGAGCCACTTGGTATTATTGGAGGGACAGTGAGACCAATTTTGTTTAGAAATTGTTTAGAAACGATGAGGACGTGCACCTTCCAGCCATCTGCCTTCCCCATCATAAAGCGTCCTTGCTGCGCGTAATTGGAACAAACGCTTTTTCGGGCGCCCTTCAATGCAAACACACCTGTTTCTTTGCGTAAAAAAAAAAAAAAAAAAAAAAACAGATAATACTGGGGTTTTGCGTGCCAAAACCGCAGTCTGATTATGAGGCACGCCGTAGTGGACAACTCCGAAATAAATTAGACTACCTGGGGTTCCTTTAACGTGCTCCTACACCTTAGTGCACGGTTTATTTTTTTTTCTGCCCCAACGAAAAGCGGCTGCCGTGGCTGGGATTCGATCCCATGACCTCGCGCTCAGTAGCCAAACGCTATACCCACTGAGCAAACACGGCTGGTTTGTTTCTTTGTGTATTTGCTTTTGTTAGCTGTCTTTTTTTTTTCAGTTTAGTTGTAACTGCTTTGCTGTTTATTCACTGTCATATACAAGGTATAATAAAGCAAGCCACTTTTTGTTTCTTCTTTTTTTTTTTTGTATTTCTTGCCAAGAGGTTCGAGCTGTTTTTATTCCCCGGCCGCCACTGTCATCATGAAATCGAGTGTTACCTTGCGCCGTCTAGGTTTTTTACGCTATGGCGACGGACTTCGCGCTTGCTATTTCCGTAGATAGGTGGCGGTAACGTGTTTTCGCATCCATATCAACAGTCACTGGCCACCGCTGGTATTATTTAAACAAGTGTTCCAGCTTTCTTACGCTATGACGCACTTCGGCGTTCTTATTTCCGTACATCCATGACGTGATTTTGACTCTTTCAGTGTGGGCGCTCCTGTGTGTGTGTGCGCGCGCGCGTGCGTGCTTGCGTACGTGCGTGCGTGTATATACGTACATACATACATTTATACAGGATTTTTATGTGACTAGAACCGATGATGTTATTGACAGCGGGCAGCCACAACTCAATGAAACCAATGACATATGTGTTGCTGTCATGTGACGCTCCTTATGTTAAGTTTTATGTTGCGCCTAATTAGTTAATCAATAAGGATTAATTGCGGAAAATGTTTATTATTCACTTTAGGGCCAATTACGTTTCATTTCGTTCTTGAGGGCATTTCAAAACGACCCATCTTTTTCTTTTTTTTTTTTTTTTTTTTTTTGCAGCCACACACATCCAGTGTGGTGAATTATTCCGGCGTTTATTGAAAGCCCGCGAAATGTGAAATAACCCCACGTGACTGAGCTTATGTGCTACTCTATTGCGTGCACACACACACAGTCACTCACACACGCATATATATATACGGGGGGCTTCAGCGAACACTTTCAAAAACTCTTCAATAGTGTCTGTGGCAGAATGCCCAAGTCTAGTTCATGAGCTGGTCTGCTCTAAGTGGCGGACATTACTTGCACAAGCAATTGAAATGCTTAGCCGAATAATAATGAAACAGTCACTAATTAGGTTAACTAATTACCTGATGGACCACGTTGGAATGTACAAATTGTAGCCGTGGAGTTTGCAAGGCGGATCCACTCGAAACGAATTCTCGGGATGACAACAGTTTCGAGATATTGATGTAGATAATAATGAAAGCAGCTCTCGCGTGCACCACGGTGCCCCGGCTCACCGATTCAAGGAAAACGTGAGAGCCGCTTTTGATATTACCACGGACAAGTTGCACGGAACGTCGCTTGCACGCGCCGCCCGGCTAATGTTGTTTAGGACTTTCTCAACACGGGCGCTCGCCGCTTTGTCAGCGCCATCTCATAACTGTGCGCCCTGTTTGAACGGCTACTAGCGTTCTGGAAAGCGTCCGTCCGAATTGATACACCACTTTGGCCTCGGTAGCGCTGCGATTTATGCTTCAAATTTGCGTGAAACACTGCTTGCGCGTCCCGCCCCTGCTGATGCGATTTCGGATTTTGTAGCTGCATGCGGGCTATAGCTATAAAATTTGGGCGAATGCACCTGCGCGAAGCAAGTGCCCCGCTTGGTCCTTATGCGGCATTTAACGTGAGTGTAATTCTTTCAGTTAATATGCAATACGAAGCCTCGAGCCACTTGGTATTATTGGAGGGACAGTGAGACCAATTTTGTTTAGAAATTGTTTAGAAACGATGAGGACGTGCACCTTCCAGCCATCTGCCTTCCCCATCATAAAGCGTCCTTGCTGCGCGTAATTGGAACAAACGCTTTTTCGGGCGCCCTTCAATGCAAACACACCTGTTTCTTTGCGTAAAAAAAAAAAAAAAAACAGATAATACTGGGGTTTTGCGTGCCAAAACCGCGGTCTGATTATGAGGCACGCCGTAGTGGACAACTCCGAAATAAATTAGACTACCTGGGGTTCTTTAACGTGCTCCTACACCTTAGTGCACGGTTTATTTATTTATTTTTTTTTTTTTCATTTCGCCCCCATCGAAAAGCGGCTGCCGTGGCTGGGATTCGATCCCATGACCTCGCGCTCAGTAGCCAAACGCTATACCTACTGAGCAAACACGGCTGGTTTGTTTCTTTGTGTATTTGCTTTTGTTAGCTGTCTTTTTTTTTTCAGTTTAGTTGTAACTGCTTTGCTGTTTATTCACTGTCATATACAAGGTATAATAAAGCAAGCCACTTTTTGTTTCTTCTTTTTTTTTTGTATTTCTTGCCAAGAGGTTCGAGCTGTTTTTATTCCCCGGCCGCCACTGTCATCATGAAATCGAGTGTTACCTTGCGCCGTCTAGGTTTTTTACGCAATGGCGACGGACTTCGCGCTTGCTATTTCCGTAGATAGGTGGCGGTAACGTGTTTTCGCATCCATATCAACAGTCACTGGCCACCGCTGGTATTATTTAAACAAGTGTTCCAGCTTTCTTACGCTATGACGCACTTCGGCGTTCTTATTTCCGTACATCCATGACGTGATTTTGACTCTTTCAGTGTGGGCGCTCCTGTGTGTGTGTGCGCGCGCGCGTGCGTGCTTGCGTACGTGCGTGCGTGTATATACGTACATACATACATTTATACAGGATTTTTATGTGACTAGAACCGATGATGTTATTGACAGCGGGCAGCCACAACTCAATGAAACCAATGACATATGTGTTGCTGTCATGTGACGCTCCTTATGTTAAGTTTTATGTTGCGCCTAATTAGTTAATCAATAAGGATTAATTGCGGAAAATGTTTATTATTCACTTTAGGGCCAATTACGTTTCATTTCGTTCTTGAGGGCATTTCAAAACGACCCATCTTTTTCTTTTTTTTTTTTTTTTTTTTTTTTTTTTGCAGCCACACACATCCAGTGTGGTGAATTATTCCGGCGTTTATTGAAAGCCCGCGAAATGTGAAATAACCCCACGTGACTGAGCTTATGTGCTACTCTATTGCGTGCACACACACACAGTCACTCACACACGCATCGGCAGCGCGGCGCTTCAGCTCGGCCACTATGGCCCCGGTTGACGTGGTTTTTAGGCCGCCCCGGCTGACGTGGTTGGTAAGGGACTTTGCCGCGCGCTTGGGCACTGCCCCACCCCACTCGCCAGAAGACTAGCTGAATGTCAACACCGCGGAGGAGGAATCGCGACGCCAACCAATTTCGGTCACTTATGAGCGGCTCGATTGCCGCATTGGCGCCTGCCGACTTGCATCGCGTGCAGCTCAAACGCGCGTTCTTCGCCGCCCCGGTTGACGCGGTTTTTTGGCCGCCCCGGCTGACGTGCTGAGGGACTTTGCCGCGCGCTTGCGCGCCGCCCCACTCACCCGCAGACTGTCAACACAGAGCAGGAGGAATCCCGGGTTTTTTTTTTTTTCTTCTCCTTCCTACCCCGATGGACGCGGTGGCGGACTTTCGGTGCGTCGAGTGCGGCTTAAAGACTTTCTTTGCCGCCCCGGTTGACATGGTAGCGGACTTTGCGGGTTCTTTCCCGCGGCTGTTGGCGTGTTCTGTTTTCCTGTGTTTTTTTTTTTTTTTTTTTTTTTTTAGGTGCGCTCGTAGTCAGGGTAGGCAAGCGCCACGTATCACTGATGAAAACTGGCCGCGTTTGAATGCATAAAATTCTAATGAAAATATCTAATGAAAACCAAACCAGTAAGAAAGGCGTCCAAAATTGCCAAATTTTCATTTCAGAACACATTTACATTTAAGAACATTTGTTGTTTTCTTTGCTGCCTCGGCTGAATAATTCTGAAGCAGGATTTGCCACAAAAGCAATTCTTTTTTTTTTTTTTCGAGCGCTTTTTTTCTTGCGTTTCCGTGGTCCCTTACAAAAATAGTTCTTCTGCAGCACAGTGTGCGTGTGTTCAAATTTGAGAAAAAGCCCTGTTCTAAATAGAAAGAAGAAAACAATTTCGGTTAGAGCAACTGCAGAAGAAGAAACGATGTTCCGATTCTGAAGCAGGTTCTGATTTGTCACAATCGCAATTCTCTCTTTTTTTTTTTTTTCGTGCGCTTTTTCTCCTTGCATTTCCGTGGTCCCTTACAAAAATAGTTCTTCTGCAGCAGTGTGCGTGTGTTCAAATTTGAGAATGATCTGATTCTGAAGCAGGCTCTGATTAGCCACAATCACAATTCTTTTTTTTTTTTTTCGTGCGCTTTTTTTCCTTGCATTTCCGCGGTACCCCTTACAAAAATGGTCCTTCTGCAGCACATGCAACACACACAGCGTGCGTGTGTGTGTTCAAATTTGAGAATGATGGAAGTACCTAGCGCTGCAACTAGAACAAGAATTAATTATGAGTAAAAATGCACACTACCGAAGCCCAATCCCTGTTCTAAATAAAATGAAGAAAACAATTTCGGTTAGAGCAACTGCAGAAGAAGAAACAACGTTCTGATTCTGAAGCAGGTTCTGATTTGCCACAATCACATTTCTTTTTTTTTTTTTCGTGCGCTTTTTTCCCTTGCATTTCCGTGGTCCCTTACAAAAATGGTTCTTCTGCAGCACATGCACAAGCAATAAACGACGACACAATCGTCAGCGATATTTTCCTGGCCATTTAAAGAAATGTTTTCCGATCCATTTACACACATACACACACATGTGTGTGTGTGTTCAAATTTGAGAATGTTCACACTACCTAACGCTAGAAAAAGAAGAATTTATTTTCTCACTCGCGAAAATAAAACACATACTACAGAAGCTGTTCTATAAATAAAAAGAAGAAAACAAATTTTGTTAGAGCAAGTGCAGCAAAGATGTCAAGTTGTCTACACACAGCAGCGAAAGAATTACGATTTGAACAAATAAATAGCAAAACAATTCAGGTTAATGCGAGAAAACAAGTAAGCTGATGACATGGCATAACGCTGTCGCCGCCCCCCCTGCCTTTCGTCACGTCTCCGAGCTAGGCGCCAGTCCGGCCCGCGAGCAGCTTCCGTTATCTCCTTGCTATCCGCGGCGTTCACTGATACAGACTGATATGACGCCGCGCCTGTAGTATCTAAAAGCCCAAGGAGCGGGGTTGGCGCCACAGCGCAACGTGGCGCCCGACGGAATGACGAAGTAAATTTGGCGGCCCGCCGGCATTGAAGCGTTAGGCCAACGCCGCAGACAGCAAAGAGATAACGCAAGCTGCTCGTTTGGTCGGACCAGCGGTGACGTCAAGAGACGTGACGAAAGCGCCGGGGGGTGGCGACATCGACGACAGAGACGCTCTTTTTGCGGCCAGTTTCCGTTTCAAGCAGCCTGCCAAGAGGAACTAATTGTTCGCGTAGCTCCCACATGAACTCCGCTATTCAAAATTCGATCCTTGGGCTAGGTAGTGTCGAGGACGGGCCCCAAAGTACTCATTTGCTATAGCCACCTATTGTTGATCATTAGAAAGTTAATTAGCGTAAATTTGCTAATTACGCACGTAATTGCGGAAATTGCTCTGTATTATCTAGAGGCCGCCAATCCGTACACTGGAATGGCAAACATAACTTGACAAAGATTTACATTTTACTAATTTTAAAATTTGGTGCAGCTAAAAAAAAAAAAAAAAAAAAAACACCCTGTATACTGACAGACTTCGGTTGCTTTACAAAAAATAGGCTAAAGGACCACCACTGTTTATATAAAGACGGAAACAGGCGGAAATTGTCAAGTGCTTTTTGCAAAATGAATAAATTTAGAATCTATTCTGGTGCTCGCAGTTTCGAGCAAAGAATGTGGAGCAAGAGAGATATGGAAAAAAAAAAAGTCACTACTTTCTTCGCGCGGCGGGATTCGAACCAGGGTACACACGATCCGAAGGGGAGTGCTATCCACTAACGATAACCACTGGACTATGGCACCCACTCTTGCAGAACAAGAATTTATGGGTACCATAAATGCTTGCTCGTTGTACCGTTGCGTTGTACCGACGATTGTAAGACAACTTGCTATGGGCCACAGAAAGAGAAAATGAGAGCGTGAGACACACAGAGAGGAAAAGAAAGCGAGAGGAAAAGAAAAGAACGCTTACAGAGTTTACTACTGTTTCATACGTTTTCACAAGCGTGGATCGTCCTTAATTTTTTTTTTTTTTTTTACTTTCGCTGAAAATGCAGAAATCGTAGGGCGACTTTTGGTATATTATGTACGTACGCGCGCGGCCACGTACATGCCTAATTAAATGGTCTATCTGAAACCACGGCTGTGCTGACGTACGCGTGGGCACGAGCGAATTTAGTTATTGAGCACCAGCTACGACACGAGAAACGTTTAACTCGGAACAAGCGTTGCTGGTCGCCGATTCCTGCGCTAGTCCACCGTCTACATAAACATCGGTTCGCAAATTAAGTTCCGCTACATGAAGTGAGGTGTAAATGGAACTTTTTTTTTTTTTAAGCGAAAATCGATGTCCACTGTCAAACGTTTCGATACTTGTCTAGCTCATGCTGCAGTGCACGGCTACAAGGGGTGCACGGTGAATCGGCTCAGCTGTGCAGGCATTGCACGGCTGAGTGACATTATATTGCGGCTAGCGACAGTGTCGGCGCCGCGACCGTTTCAAGCTTTCAAATCAAGCTGATTCTCAGCTTTCATTTCTTTTTTAATACATAGGAGAGGAGGCTTGGAGGAATACAAAACAACAAAATACATTTGTTTTCGGATAAAACAATTGCCGTTTTTCGAAATTTGCGTTTTCCCCCCGACCAAGCACAATTCATTACCCTTTCTTTACGGCTTCACCGTCGCGCAGCGCTGCTCTGCGCTTTAGCCGAACCAACAGGCAAACTTATGGGCGCCGCCATTTTGGAAAAAAGGCCGCAGACATATTGCGACCTAACTCGGCGAGTTTTCAACGCAGACTGATGAAATTAGCTTTATTTTAACGAGAAAAATGCGACAAGTGCCACAACTAACAGCTAGATGCTCGACGGATTTCCTAAAGGCACAAAACCGCTCCTTACTGTAATTATGACAACGAGTGTTACCGCGCGCCATCTAGCATTTGTACGCCACAGCGATGCACTTCGCGCTTCCTTTGTCCGTACATAGATGGCGCCCATAGTTTTTTTGCCTGTTGGTTCGGCTTAGCGCAGAGCAGCGCTGCGCGACGGTGAAGCCGTTGTGAAAGGGTAATGAGTCGTGCTCGGTCGGGGGGAAAACGCAAATTTCGAAAAACGGCAATTGTTTTATACGAAAACAAATCTATTTTGTTGTTTTGTATTCCTCCAAGCCTCCTCTCCTATGTATTAAAAAAATCAAAGCTGAGAATCAGGTACAAGACAGCGAAAAATGCAAGAAACACTCGCCCGGACCCATGAAAGTGCGAATTTTTCCGGATTTCGCACACGCGGCATATCGCTCCGCGGCGTTGCTTGCTCTTGCTTTTTAGTGGAGATGTAGGTAGGCCTGGCCCCTTCTCCCCAGAGCTCACATCGGCATCGCGGCAGTTTTGCTGAAAATGGGAAAAGAAAACCATTTCCCGGCCGAAGTCCAGCATCTTTAAACATTAAAACGTGTTTGTCCCAGTTCTTCAATTTGTAGCATTTATAGAGTTTGTGCACTAAAATTTGCGTACTTTACGTAGTGTGATCATAATGAAATTTCGCATGCTTATCCTTTAACATGTCCTGAATGCAAAGAAACAACTTTCAGAGCTTTCCACAAATATTTTCAGGAATTATAATTAGGAAAATTTCTTCGTTGAGAATGGTAAAACTGAAACTAGGCGTTGTAAATTTTTTGTAGACTAAAGCACGAATGTTGCAGTATATTTTTGCGGCTGTATGGAATGGTACTATTTATAGGGAGAAATATGAGCTATTTCTTCGTGTTTTCTTATGCTCACTGGTATCGCCTAAGCTTCCACAAAAAATGCATTGTTTTGACAGATGCATGGCGTGCGAATCATTCACCAAATGAGCAATAAAAAAAACTAAAAGCGGATTTGAAAACGTAGGCGCAAATGGTGAAAATTTCGTTGAGCTCTCAGGAATATTTAAAGAAGAGGTTTGGCGAGTTTGGCCGTCATGTGGCGCTTATTAGGGTATGTTTTATGTTGCGCCTAATTAGTTAATCAATTTAGATAAATTACGCAAAGTGTTTAGTGTTCATGTTAGGGCCCAGTGCGTTTCGTTTCTTTGTAGAGGGCCTTCCAAAACGACCAATGCATCTTTTTTTTTTTTTTTTTTTTTTTTTTCGGCAACACGCATGACATGCTGCGTAGTGATTTTTTCCGGCGTTTAATGAAACGCCACCAAATAGATAATAAACCCACGTATTTCACGCGCGCGCGCGCACACACACACACACACACAAAAATATATATATACATGTGTGTTAGCGTGCGCGCGCGCGCGCGCGCGTGCGTGCCAGCTGAACAAGTGACGGAAATTGCGTTTCGTTATATCTCGGAGACTGCTGTTCGCTTTATGGAATAAAAAAACTGATAATTTATCTTTGAGGAAAATCCTTGAATGCTTGGTGCACGCACGAAGCGGTTAAGTTAGAGACTTGCGTGTTTTTGGTTAGACTGTGCAATTCACCTACAGCTTTTAAAGAAGAGGTTTGGCGAGTTTGGCCGTCATGTGGCGCTTATTAGGGTATGTTTTATGTTGCGCCTAATTAGTTAATCAATTTAGATAAATTACGCAAAGTGTTTAGTGTTCACGTTAGGGCCCAGTGCGTTTCGTTTCTTTGTAGAGGGCCTTCCAAAACGACCAATGCATCTTTTTTTTTTTTTTTTTTTTTGCGGCAAGAAATGTTTATTATTGCGGAAAATGTTTATTATTCACTTTAGGGCCAATTACGTTTCATTTCGTTCTTGAGGGCATTTCAAAACGACCCATCTTTTTTTTTTTTTTTTTTTTTTTTTTTTGCAGCAACACACATCCAGTGTGGTGAATTATTCCGGCGTTTATTGAAAGCCCGCGAAATGTGAAATAACCCCACGTGACTGAGCTTATGTGCTACTCTATTGCGTGCACACACACACAGTCACTCACACACGCACATCTATATATATATATATATATATATATATATATATATATATATATATATACAGCGGGCTTCAGTGCACACTTTCAAAAACTCCTAAAGGTTGCCTGTGGCAGAATGCCCAAGTCTAGTTCATGAGCTGGTCTGCTCTAAGTGGCGGACATTACTTGCACAAGCAATTGAAATGCTTAGCCGAATAATAATGAAACAGTCACTAATTAGGTTAACTAATTACCTGATGGACCACGTTGGAATGTACAAATTGTAGCCGTGGAGTTTGCAAGGCGGATCCACTCGAAACGAATTCTCGGGATGACAACAGTTTCGAGATATTGATGTAGATAATAATGAAAGCAGCTCTCGCGTGCACCACGGTGCCCCGGCTCACCGATTCAAGGAAAACGTGAGAGCCGCTTTTGATATTACCACGGACAAGTTGCACGGAACGTCGCTTGCACGCGCCGCCCGGCTAATGTTGTTTAGGACTTTCTCAACACGGGCGCTCGCCGCTTTGTCAGCGCCATCTCTTAACTGTGCGCCCTGTTTGAACGGCTACTAGCGTTCTGGAAAGCGTCCGTCCGAATTGATACACCACTTTGGCCTCGGTAGCGCTGCGATTTATGCTTCAAATTTGCGTGAAACACTGCTTGCGCGTCCCGCCCCTGCTGATGCGATTTCGGATTTTGTAGCTGCATGCGGGCTATAGCTATAAAATTTGGGCGAATGCACCTGCGCGAAGCAAGTGCCCCGCTTGGTCCTTTTGCGGCATTTAACGTGAGTGTAATTCTTTCAGTTAATATGCAATACGAAGCCTCGAGCCACTTGGTATTATTGGAGGGACAGTGAGACCAATTTTGTTTAGAAATTGTTTAGAAACGATGAGGACGTGCACCTTCCAGCCATCTGCCTTCCCCATCATAAAGCGTCCTTGCTGCGCGTAATTGGAACAAACGCTTTTTCGGGCGCCCTTCAATGCAAACACACCTGTTTCTTTGCGTAAAAAAAAAAAAAAAAAAAAAAAAACAGATAATACTGGGGTTTTGCGTGCCAAAACCGCAGTCTGATTATGAGGCACGCCGTAGTGGACAACTCCGAAATAAATTAGACTACCTGGGGTTCCTTTAACGTGCTCCTACACCTTAGTGCACGGTTTATTTTTTTTTCTGCCCCAACGAAAAGCGGCTGCCGTGGCTGGGATTCGATCCCATGACCTCGCGCTCAGTAGCCAAACGCTATACCCACTGAGCAAACACGGCTGGTTTGTTTCTTTGTGTATTTGCTTTTGTTAGCTGTCTTTTTTTTTTCAGTTTAGTTGTAACTGCTTTGCTGTTTATTCACTGTCATATACAAGGTATAATAAAGCAAGCCACTTTTTGTTTCTTCTTTTTTTTTTTGTATTTCTTGCCAAGAGGTTCGAGCTGTTTTTATTCCCCGGCCGCCACTGTCATCATGAAATCGAGTGTTACCTTGCGCCGTCTAGGTTTTTTACGCTATGGCGACGGACTTCGCGCTTGCTATTTCCGTAGATAGGTGGCGGTAACGTGTTTTCGCATCCATATCAACAGTCACTGGCCACCGCTGGTATTATTTAAACAAGTGTTCCAGCTTTCTTACGCTATGACGCACTTCGGCGTTCTTATTTCCGTACATCCATGACGTGATTTTGACTCTTTCAGTGTGGGCGCTCCTGTGTGTGTGTGCGCGCGCGCGTGCGTGCTTGCGTACGTGCGTGCGTGTATATACGTACATACATACATTTATACAGGATTTTTATGTGACTAGAACCGATGATGTTATTGACAGCGGGCAGCCACAACTCAATGAAACCAATGACATATGTGTTGCTGTCATGTGACGCTCCTTATGTTAAGTTTTATGTTGCGCCTAATTAGTTAATCAATAAGGATTAATTGCGGAAAATGTTTATTATTCACTTTAGGGCCAATTACGTTTCATTTCGTTCTTGAGGGCATTTCAAAACGACCCATCTTTTTCTTTTTTTTTTTTTTTTTTTTTTTGCAGCCACACACATCCAGTGTGGTGAATTATTCCGGCGTTTATTGAAAGCCCGCGAAATGTGAAATAACCCCACGTGACTGAGCTTATGTGCTACTCTATTGCGTGCACACACACACAGTCACTCACACACGCATATATATATACGGGGGGCTTCAGCGAACACTTTCAAAAACTCTTCAATAGTGTCTGTGGCAGAATGCCCAAGTCTAGTTCATGAGCTGGTCTGCTCTAAGTGGCGGACATTACTTGCACAAGCAATTGAAATGCTTAGCCGAATAATAATGAAACAGTCACTAATTAGGTTAACTAATTACCTGATGGACCACGTTGGAATGTACAAATTGTAGCCGTGGAGTTTGCAAGGCGGATCCACTCGAAACGAATTCTCGGGATGACAACAGTTTCGAGATATTGATGTAGATAATAATGAAAGCAGCTCTCGCGTGCACCACGGTGCCCCGGCTCACCGATTCAAGGAAAACGTGAGAGCCGCTTTTGATATTACCACGGACAAGTTGCACGGAACGTCGCTTGCACGCGCCGCCCGGCTAATGTTGTTTAGGACTTTCTCAACACGGGCGCTCGCCGCTTTGTCAGCGCCATCTCATAACTGTGCGCCCTGTTTGAACGGCTACTAGCGTTCTGGAAAGCGTCCGTCCGAATTGATACACCACTTTGGCCTCGGTAGCGCTGCGATTTATGCTTCAAATTTGCGTGAAACACTGCTTGCGCGTCCCGCCCCTGCTGATGCGATTTCGGATTTTGTAGCTGCATGCGGGCTATAGCTATAAAATTTGGGCGAATGCACCTGCGCGAAGCAAGTGCCCCGCTTGGTCCTTATGCGGCATTTAACGTGAGTGTAATTCTTTCAGTTAATATGCAATACGAAGCCTCGAGCCACTTGGTATTATTGGAGGGACAGTGAGACCAATTTTGTTTAGAAATTGTTTAGAAACGATGAGGACGTGCACCTTCCAGCCATCTGCCTTCCCCATCATAAAGCGTCCTTGCTGCGCGTAATTGGAACAAACGCTTTTTCGGGCGCCCTTCAATGCAAACACACCTGTTTCTTTGCGTAAAAAAAAAAAAAAAAACAGATAATACTGGGGTTTTGCGTGCCAAAACCGCGGTCTGATTATGAGGCACGCCGTAGTGGACAACTCCGAAATAAATTAGACTACCTGGGGTTCTTTAACGTGCTCCTACACCTTAGTGCACGGTTTATTTATTTATTTTTTTTTTTTTTCATTTCGCCCCCATCGAAAAGCGGCTGCCGTGGCTGGGATTCGATCCCATGACCTCGCGCTCAGTAGCCAAACGCTATACCTACTGAGCAAACACGGCTGGTTTGTTTCTTTGTGTATTTGCTTTTGTTAGCTGTCTTTTTTTTTTCAGTTTAGTTGTAACTGCTTTGCTGTTTATTCACTGTCATATACAAGGTATAATAAAGCAAGCCACTTTTTGTTTCTTCTTTTTTTTTGTATTTCTTGCCAAGAGGTTCGAGCTGTTTTTATTCCCCGGCCGCCACTGTCATCATGAAATCGAGTGTTACCTTGCGCCGTCTAGGTTTTTTACGCAATGGCGACGGACTTCGCGCTTGCTATTTCCGTAGATAGGTGGCGGTAACGTGTTTTCGCATCCATATCAACAGTCACTGGCCACCGCTGGTATTATTTAAACAAGTGTTCCAGCTTTCTTACGCTATGACGCACTTCGGCGTTCTTATTTCCGTACATCCATGACGTGATTTTGACTCTTTCAGTGTGGGCGCTCCTGTGTGTGTGTGCGCGCGCGCGTGCGTGCTTGCGTACGTGCGTGCGTGTATATACGTACATACATACATTTATACAGGATTTTTATGTGACTAGAACCGATGATGTTATTGACAGCGGGCAGCCACAACTCAATGAAACCAATGACATATGTGTTGCTGTCATGTGACGCTCCTTATGTTAAGTTTTATGTTGCGCCTAATTAGTTAATCAATAAGGATTAATTGCGGAAAATGTTTATTATTCACTTTAGGGCCAATTACGTTTCATTTCGTTCTTGAGGGCATTTCAAAACGACCCATCTTTTTCTTTTTTTTTTTTTTTTTTTTTTTTTTTTGCAGCCACACACATCCAGTGTGGTGAATTATTCCGGCGTTTATTGAAAGCCCGCGAAATGTGAAATAACCCCACGTGACTGAGCTTATGTGCTACTCTATTGCGTGCACACACACACAGTCACTCACACACGCATCGGCAGCGCGGCGCTTCAGCTCGGCCACTATGGCCCCGGTTGACGTGGTTTTTAGGCCGCCCCGGCTGACGTGGTTGGTAAGGGACTTTGCCGCGCGCTTGGGCACTGCCCCACCCCACTCGCCAGAAGACTAGCTGAATGTCAACACCGCGGAGGAGGAATCGCGACGCCAACCAATTTCGGTCACTTATGAGCGGCTCGATTGCCGCATTGGCGCCTGCCGACTTGCATCGCGTGCAGCTCAAACGCGCGTTCTTCGCCGCCCCGGTTGACGCGGTTTTTTGGCCGCCCCGGCTGACGTGCTGAGGGACTTTGCCGCGCGCTTGCGCGCCGCCCCACTCACCCGCAGACTGTCAACACAGAGCAGGAGGAATCCCGGGTTTTTTTTTTTTTCTTCTCCTTCCTACCCCGATGGACGCGGTGGCGGACTTTCGGTGCGTCGAGTGCGGCTTAAAGACTTTCTTTGCCGCCCCGGTTGACATGGTAGCGGACTTTGCGGGTTCTTTCCCGCGGCTGTTGGCGTGTTCTGTTTTCCTGTGTTTTTTTTTTTTTTTTTTTTTTTTAGGTGCGCTCGTAGTCAGGGTAGGCAAGCGCCACGTATCACTGATGAAAACTGGCCGCGTTTGAATGCATAAAATTCTAATGAAAATATCTAATGAAAACCAAACCAGTAAGAAAGGCGTCCAAAATTGCCAAATTTTCATTTCAGAACACATTTACATTTAAGAACATTTGTTGTTTTCTTTGCTGCCTCGGCTGAATAATTCTGAAGCAGGATTTGCCACAAAAGCAATTCTTTTTTTTTTTTTTCGAGCGCTTTTTTTCTTGCGTTTCCGTGGTCCCTTACAAAAATAGTTCTTCTGCAGCACAGTGTGCGTGTGTTCAAATTTGAGAAAAAGCCCTGTTCTAAATAGAAAGAAGAAAACAATTTCGGTTAGAGCAACTGCAGAAGAAGAAACGATGTTCCGATTCTGAAGCAGGTTCTGATTTGTCACAATCGCAATTCTCTCTTTTTTTTTTTTTTCGTGCGCTTTTTCTCCTTGCATTTCCGTGGTCCCTTACAAAAATAGTTCTTCTGCAGCAGTGTGCGTGTGTTCAAATTTGAGAATGATCTGATTCTGAAGCAGGCTCTGATTAGCCACAATCACAATTCTTTTTTTTTTTTTTTCGTGCGCTTTTTTTCCTTGCATTTCCGCGGTACCCCTTACAAAAATGGTCCTTCTGCAGCACATGCAACACACACAGCGTGCGTGTGTGTGTTCAAATTTGAGAATGATGGAAGTACCTAGCGCTGCAACTAGAACAAGAATTAATTATGAGTAAAAATGCACACTACCGAAGCCCAATCCCTGTTCTAAATAAAATGAAGAAAACAATTTCGGTTAGGTTAGGTTAGAAGAAGAAACAACGTTCTGATTCTGAAGCAGGTTCTGATTTGCCACAATCACATTTCTTTTTTTTTTTTTCGTGCGCTTTTTTCCCTTGCATTTCCGTGGTCCCTTACAAAAATGGTTCTTCTGCAGCACATGCACAAGCAATAAACGACGACACAATCGTCAGCGATATTTTCCTGGCCATTTAAAGAAATGTTTTCCGATCCATTTACACACATACACACACATGTGTGTGTGTGTTCAAATTTGAGAATGTTCACACTACCTAACGCTAGAAAAAGAAGAATTTATTTTCTCACTCGCGAAAATAAAACACATACTACAGAAGCTGTTCTATAAATAAAAAGAAGAAAACAAATTTTGTTAGAGCAAGTGCAGCAAAGATGTCAAGTTGTCTACACACAGCAGCGAAAGAATTACGATTTGAACAAATAAATAGCAAAACAATTCAGGTTAATGCGAGAAAACAAGTAAGCTGATGACATGGCATAACGCTGTCGCCGCCCCCCCTGCCTTTCGTCACGTCTCCGAGCTAGGCGCCAGTCCGGCCCGCGAGCAGCTTCCGTTATCTCCTTGCTATCCGCGGCGTTCACTGATACAGACTGATATGACGCCGCGCCTGTAGTATCTAAAAGCCCAAGGAGCGGGGTTGGCGCCACAGCGCAACGTGGCGCCCGACGGAATGACGAAGTAAATTTGGCGGCCCGCCGGCATTGAAGCGTTAGGCCAACGCCGCAGACAGCAAAGAGATAACGCAAGCTGCTCGTTTGGTCGGACCAGCGGTGACGTCAAGAGACGTGACGAAAGCGCCGGGGGGTGGCGACATCGACGACAGAGACGCTCTTTTTGCGGCCAGTTTCCGTTTCAAGCAGCCTGCCAAGAGGAACTAATTGTTCGCGTAGCTCCCACATGAACTCCGCTATTCAAAATTCGATCCTTGGGCTAGGTAGTGTCGAGGACGGGCCCCAAAGTACTCATTTGCTATAGCCACCTATTGTTGATCATTAGAAAGTTAATTAGCGTAAATTTGCTAATTACGCACGTAATTGCGGAAATTGCTCTGTATTATCTAGAGGCCGCCAATCCGTACACTGGAATGGCAAACATAACTTGACAAAGATTTACATTTTACTAATTTTAAAATTTGGTGCAGCTAAAAAAAAAAAAAAAAAAAAAAACACCCTGTATACTGACAGACTTCGGTTGCTTTACAAAAAATAGGCTAAAGGACCACCACTGTTTATATAAAGACGGAAACAGGCGGAAATTGTCAAGTGCTTTTTGCAAAATGAATAAATTTAGAATCTATTCTGGTGCTCGCAGTTTCGAGCAAAGAATGTGGAGCAAGAGAGATATGGAAAAAAAAAAAGTCACTACTTTCTTCGCGCGGCGGGATTCGAACCAGGGTACACACGATCCGAAGGGGAGTGCTATCCACTAACGATAACCACTGGACTATGGCACCCACTCTTGCAGAACAAGAATTTATGGGTACCATAAATGCTTGCTCGTTGTACCGTTGCGTTGTACCGACGATTGTAAGACAACTTGCTATGGGCCACAGAAAGAGAAAATGAGAGCGTGAGACACACAGAGAGGAAAAGAAAGCGAGAGGAAAAGAAAAGAACGCTTACAGAGTTTACTACTGTTTCATACGTTTTCACAAGCGTGGATCGTCCTTAATTTTTTTTTTTTTTTTTACTTTCGCTGAAAATGCAGAAATCGTAGGGCGACTTTTGGTATATTATGTACGTACGCGCGCGGCCACGTACATGCCTAATTAAATGGTCTATCTGAAACCACGGCTGTGCTGACGTACGCGTGGGCACGAGCGAATTTAGTTATTGAGCACCAGCTACGACACGAGAAACGTTTAACTCGGAACAAGCGTTGCTGGTCGCCGATTCCTGCGCTAGTCCACCGTCTACATAAACATCGGTTCGCAAATTAAGTTCCGCTACATGAAGTGAGGTGTAAATGGAACTTTTTTTTTTTTTTAAGCGAAAATCGATGTCCACTGTCAAACGTTTCGATACTTGTCTAGCTCATGCTGCAGTGCACGGCTACAAGGGGTGCACGGTGAATCGGCTCAGCTGTGCAGGCATTGCACGGCTGAGTGACATTATATTGCGGCTAGCGACAGTGTCGGCGCCGCGACCGTTTCAAGCTTTCAAATCAAGCTGATTCTCAGCTTTCATTTCTTTTTTAATACATAGGAGAGGAGGCTTGGAGGAATACAAAACAACAAAATACATTTGTTTTCGGATAAAACAATTGCCGTTTTTCGAAATTTGCGTTTTCCCCCCGACCAAGCACAATTCATTACCCTTTCTTTACGGCTTCACCGTCGCGCAGCGCTGCTCTGCGCTTTAGCCGAACCAACAGGCAAACTTATGGGCGCCGCCATTTTGGAAAAAAGGCCGCAGACATATTGCGACCTAACTCGGCGAGTTTTCAACGCAGACTGATGAAATTAGCTTTATTTTAACGAGAAAAATGCGACAAGTGCCACAACTAACAGCTAGATGCTCGACGGATTTCCTAAAGGCACAAAACCGCTCCTTACTGTAATTATGACAACGAGTGTTACCGCGCGCCATCTAGCATTTGTACGCCACAGCGATGCACTTCGCGCTTCCTTTGTCCGTACATAGATGGCGCCCATAGTTTTTTTGCCTGTTGGTTCGGCTTAGCGCAGAGCAGCGCTGCGCGACGGTGAAGCCGTTGTGAAAGGGTAATGAGTCGTGCTCGGTCGGGGGGAAAACGCAAATTTCGAAAAACGGCAATTGTTTTATACGAAAACAAATCTATTTTGTTGTTTTGTATTCCTCCAAGCCTCCTCTCCTATGTATTAAAAAAATCAAAGCTGAGAATCAGGTACAAGACAGCGAAAAATGCAAGAAACACTCGCCCGGACCCATGAAAGTGCGAATTTTTCCGGATTTCGCACACGCGGCATATCGCTCCGCGGCGTTGCTTGCTCTTGCTTTTTAGTGGAGATGTAGGTAGGCCTGGCCCCTTCTCCCCAGAGCTCACATCGGCATCGCGGCAGTTTTGCTGAAAATGGGAAAAGAAAACCATTTCCCGGCCGAAGTCCAGCATCTTTAAACATTAAAACGTGTTTGTCCCAGTTCTTCAATTTGTAGCATTTATAGAGTTTGTGCACTAAAATTTGCGTACTTTACGTAGTGTGATCATAATGAAATTTCGCATGCTTATCCTTTAACATGTCCTGAATGCAAAGAAACAACTTTCAGAGCTTTCCACAAATATTTTCAGGAATTATAATTAGGAAAATTTCTTCGTTGAGAATGGTAAAACTGAAACTAGGCGTTGTAAATTTTTTGTAGACTAAAGCACGAATGTTGCAGTATATTTTTGCGGCTGTATGGAATGGTACTATTTATAGGGAGAAATATGAGCTATTTCTTCGTGTTTTCTTATGCTCACTGGTATCGCCTAAGCTTCCACAAAAAATGCATTGTTTTGACAGATGCATGGCGTGCGAATCATTCACCAAATGAGCAATAAAAAAAACTAAAAGCGGATTTGAAAACGTAGGCGCAAATGGTGAAAATTTCGTTGAGCTCTCAGGAATATTTAAAGAAGAGGTTTGGCGAGTTTGGCCGTCATGTGGCGCTTATTAGGGTATGTTTTATGTTGCGCCTAATTAGTTAATCAATTTAGATAAATTACGCAAAGTGTTTAGTGTTCATGTTAGGGCCCAGTGCGTTTCGTTTCTTTGTAGAGGGCCTTCCAAAACGACCAATGCATCTTTTTTTTTTTTTTTTTTTTTTTTCGGCAACACGCATGACATGCTGCGTAGTGATTTTTTCCGGCGTTTAATGAAACGCCACCAAATAGATAATAAACCCACGTATTTCACGCGCGCGCGCGCACACACACACACACACACAAAAATATATATATACATGTGTGTTAGCGTGCGTGCGCGCGCGCGCGCGTGCGTGCCAGCTGAACAAGTGACGGAAATTGCGTTTCGTTATATCTCGGAGACTGCTGTTCGCTTTATGGAATAAAAAAACTGATAATTTATCTTTGAGGAAAATCCTTGAATGCTTGGTGCACGCACGAAGCGGTTAAGTTAGAGACTTGCGTGTTTTTGGTTAGACAGTGCAATTCACCTACAGCTTTTAAAGAAGAGGTTTGGCGAGTTTGGCCGTCATGTGGCGCTTATTAGGGTATGTTTTATGTTGCGCCTAATTAGTTAATCAATTTAGATAAATTACGCAAAGTGTTTAGTGTTCACGTTAGGGCCCAGTGCGTTTCGTTTCTTTGTAGAGGGCCTTCCAAAACGACCAATGCATCTTTTTTTTTTTTTTTTTTTTTTGCGGCAAGAAATGTTTATTATTGCGGAAAATGTTTATTATTCACTTTAGGGATAATTACGTTTCATTTTGTTCTTGAGGGCATTTTAAAACAACCCATCTTTTTTTTTTTCTTTTTTTTTTTTTTTTGCAGCAACACACATCCAGTGTGGTGAATTATTCCGGCGTTTATTGAAAGCCCGCGAAATGTGAAATAACCCCACGTGACTGAGCTTATGTGCTACTCTATTGCGTGCACACACACACAGTCACTCACACACGCACATCTATATATATATATATATATATATATATATATATATATATATATATATATACAGCGGGCTTCAGTGCACACTTTCAAAAACTCCTAAAGGTTGCCTGTGGCAGAATGCCCAAGTCTAGTTCATGAGCTGGTCTGCTCTAAGTGGCGGACATTACTTGCACAAGCAATTGAAATGCTTAGCCGAATAATAATGAAACAGTCACTAATTAGGTTAACTAATTACCTGATGGACCACGTTGGAATGTACAAATTGTAGCCGTGGAGTTTGCAAGGCGGATCCACTCGAAACGAATTCTCGGGATGACAACAGTTTCGAGATATTGATGTAGATAATAATGAAAGCAGCTCTCGCGTGCACCACGGTGCCCCGGCTCACCGATTCAAGGAAAACGTGAGAGCCGCTTTTGATATTACCACGGACAAGTTGCACGGAACGTCGCTTGCACGCGCCGCCCGGCTAATGTTGTTTAGGACTTTCTCAACACGGGCGCTCGCCGCTTTGTCAGCGCCATCTCTTAACTGTGCGCCCTGTTTGAACGGCTACTAGCGTTCTGGAAAGCGTCCGTCCGAATTGATACACCACTTTGGCCTCGGTAGCGCTGCGATTTATGCTTCAAATTTGCGTGAAACACTGCTTGCGCGTCCCGCCCCTGCTGATGCGATTTCGGATTTTGTAGCTGCATGCGGGCTATAGCTATAAAATTTGGGCGAATGCACCTGCGCGAAGCAAGTGCCCCGCTTGGTCCTTTTGCGGCATTTAACGTGAGTGTAATTCTTTCAGTTAATATGCAATACGAAGCCTCGAGCCACTTGGTATTATTGGAGGGACAGTGAGACCAATTTTGTTTAGAAATTGTTTAGAAACGATGAGGACGTGCACCTTCCAGCCATCTGCCTTCCCCATCATAAAGCGTCCTTGCTGCGCGTAATTGGAACAAACGCTTTTTCGGGCGCCCTTCAATGCAAACACACCTGTTTCTTTGCGTAAAAAAAAAAAAAAAAAAAAAAAACAGATAATACTGGGGTTTTGCGTGCCAAAACCGCAGTCTGATTATGAGGCACGCCGTAGTGGACAACTCCGAAATAAATTAGACTACCTGGGGTTCCTTTAACGTGCTCCTACACCTTAGTGCACGGTTTATTTTTTTTTCTGCCCCAACGAAAAGCGGCTGCCGTGGCTGGGATTCGATCCCATGACCTCGCGCTCAGTAGCCAAACGCTATACCCACTGAGCAAACACGGCTGGTTTGTTTCTTTGTGTATTTGCTTTTGTTAGCTGTCTTTTTTTTTTCAGTTTAGTTGTAACTGCTTTGCTGTTTATTCACTGTCATATACAAGGTATAATAAAGCAAGCCACTTTTTGTTTCTTCTTTTTTTTTTTGTATTTCTTGCCAAGAGGTTCGAGCTGTTTTTATTCCCCGGCCGCCACTGTCATCATGAAATCGAGTGTTACCTTGCGCCGTCTAGGTTTTTTACGCTATGGCGACGGACTTCGCGCTTGCTATTTCCGTAGATAGGTGGCGGTAACGTGTTTTCGCATCCATATCAACAGTCACTGGCCACCGCTGGTATTATTTAAACAAGTGTTCCAGCTTTCTTACGCTATGACGCACTTCGGCGTTCTTATTTCCGTACATCCATGACGTGATTTTGACTCTTTCAGTGTGGGCGCTCCTGTGTGTGTGTGCGCGCGCGCGTGCGTGCTTGCGTACGTGCGTGCGTGTATATACGTACATACATACATTTATACAGGATTTTTATGTGACTAGAACCGATGATGTTATTGACAGCGGGCAGCCACAACTCAATGAAACCAATGACATATGTGTTGCTGTCATGTGACGCTCCTTATGTTAAGTTTTATGTTGCGCCTAATTAGTTAATCAATAAGGATTAATTGCGGAAAATGTTTATTATTCACTTTAGGGCCAATTACGTTTCATTTCGTTCTTGAGGGCATTTCAAAACGACCCATCTTTTTCTTTTTTTTTTTTTTTTTTTTTTTGCAGCCACACACATCCAGTGTGGTGAATTATTCCGGCGTTTATTGAAAGCCCGCGAAATGTGAAATAACCCCACGTGACTGAGCTTATGTGCTACTCTATTGCGTGCACACACACACAGTCACTCACACACGCATATATATATACGGGGGGCTTCAGCGAACACTTTCAAAAACTCTTCAATAGTGTCTGTGGCAGAATGCCCAAGTCTAGTTCATGAGCTGGTCTGCTCTAAGTGGCGGACATTACTTGCACAAGCAATTGAAATGCTTAGCCGAATAATAATGAAACAGTCACTAATTAGGTTAACTAATTACCTGATGGACCACGTTGGAATGTACAAATTGTAGCCGTGGAGTTTGCAAGGCGGATCCACTCGAAACGAATTCTCGGGATGACAACAGTTTCGAGATATTGATGTAGATAATAATGAAAGCAGCTCTCGCGTGCACCACGGTGCCCCGGCTCACCGATTCAAGGAAAACGTGAGAGCCGCTTTTGATATTACCACGGACAAGTTGCACGGAACGTCGCTTGCACGCGCCGCCCGGCTAATGTTGTTTAGGACTTTCTCAACACGGGCGCTCGCCGCTTTGTCAGCGCCATCTCATAACTGTGCGCCCTGTTTGAACGGCTACTAGCGTTCTGGAAAGCGTCCGTCCGAATTGATACACCACTTTGGCCTCGGTAGCGCTGCGATTTATGCTTCAAATTTGCGTGAAACACTGCTTGCGCGTCCCGCCCCTGCTGATGCGATTTCGGATTTTGTAGCTGCATGCGGGCTATAGCTATAAAATTTGGGCGAATGCACCTGCGCGAAGCAAGTGCCCCGCTTGGTCCTTATGCGGCATTTAACGTGAGTGTAATTCTTTCAGTTAATATGCAATACGAAGCCTCGAGCCACTTGGTATTATTGGAGGGACAGTGAGACCAATTTTGTTTAGAAATTGTTTAGAAACGATGAGGACGTGCACCTTCCAGCCATCTGCCTTCCCCATCATAAAGCGTCCTTGCTGCGCGTAATTGGAACAAACGCTTTTTCGGGCGCCCTTCAATGCAAACACACCTGTTTCTTTGCGTAAAAAAAAAAAAAAAAACAGATAATACTGGGGTTTTGCGTGCCAAAACCGCGGTCTGATTATGAGGCACGCCGTAGTGGACAACTCCGAAATAAATTAGACTACCTGGGGTTCTTTAACGTGCTCCTACACCTTAGTGCACGGTTTATTTATTTATTTTTTTTTTTTTCATTTCGCCCCCATCGAAAAGCGGCTGCCGTGGCTGGGATTCGATCCCATGACCTCGCGCTCAGTAGCCAAACGCTATACCTACTGAGCAAACACGGCTGGTTTGTTTCTTTGTGTATTTGCTTTTGTTAGCTGTCTTTTTTTTTTCAGTTTAGTTGTAACTGCTTTGCTGTTTATTCACTGTCATATACAAGGTATAATAAAGCAAGCCACTTTTTGTTTCTTCTTTTTTTTTTGTATTTCTTGCCAAGAGGTTCGAGCTGTTTTTATTCCCCGGCCGCCACTGTCATCATGAAATCGAGTGTTACCTTGCGCCGTCTAGGTTTTTTACGCAATGGCGACGGACTTCGCGCTTGCTATTTCCGTAGATAGGTGGCGGTAACGTGTTTTCGCATCCATATCAACAGTCACTGGCCACCGCTGGTATTATTTAAACAAGTGTTCCAGCTTTCTTACGCTATGACGCACTTCGGCGTTCTTATTTCCGTACATCCATGACGTGATTTTGACTCTTTCAGTGTGGGCGCTCCTGTGTGTGTGTGCGCGCGCGCGTGCGTGCTTGCGTACGTGCGTGCGTGTATATACGTACATACATACATTTATACAGGATTTTTATGTGACTAGAACCGATGATGTTATTGACAGCGGGCAGCCACAACTCAATGAAACCAATGACATATGTGTTGCTGTCATGTGACGCTCCTTATGTTAAGTTTTATGTTGCGCCTAATTAGTTAATCAATAAGGATTAATTGCGGAAAATGTTTATTATTCACTTTAGGGCCAATTACGTTTCATTTCGTTCTTGAGGGCATTTCAAAACGACCCATCTTTTTCTTTTTTTTTTTTTTTTTTTTTTTTTTTTGCAGCCACACACATCCAGTGTGGTGAATTATTCCGGCGTTTATTGAAAGCCCGCGAAATGTGAAATAACCCCACGTGACTGAGCTTATGTGCTACTCTATTGCGTGCACACACACACAGTCACTCACACACGCATCGGCAGCGCGGCGCTTCAGCTCGGCCACTATGGCCCCGGTTGACGTGGTTTTTAGGCCGCCCCGGCTGACGTGGTTGGTAAGGGACTTTGCCGCGCGCTTGGGCACTGCCCCACCCCACTCGCCAGAAGACTAGCTGAATGTCAACACCGCGGAGGAGGAATCGCGACGCCAACCAATTTCGGTCACTTATGAGCGGCTCGATTGCCGCATTGGCGCCTGCCGACTTGCATCGCGTGCAGCTCAAACGCGCGTTCTTCGCCGCCCCGGTTGACGCGGTTTTTTGGCCGCCCCGGCTGACGTGCTGAGGGACTTTGCCGCGCGCTTGCGCGCCGCCCCACTCACCCGCAGACTGTCAACACAGAGCAGGAGGAATCCCGGGTTTTTTTTTTTTTCTTCTCCTTCCTACCCCGATGGACGCGGTGGCGGACTTTCGGTGCGTCGAGTGCGGCTTAAAGACTTTCTTTGCCGCCCCGGTTGACATGGTAGCGGACTTTGCGGGTTCTTTCCCGCGGCTGTTGGCGTGTTCTGTTTTCCTGTGTTTTTTTTTTTTTTTTTTTTTTTTTTAGGTGCGCTCGTAGTCAGGGTAGGCAAGCGCCACGTATCACTGATGAAAACTGGCCGCGTTTGAATGCATAAAATTCTAATGAAAATATCTAATGAAAACCAAACCAGTAAGAAAGGCGTCCAAAATTGCCAAATTTTCATTTCAGAACACATTTACATTTAAGAACATTTGTTGTTTTCTTTGCTGCCTCGGCTGAATAATTCTGAAGCAGGATTTGCCACAAAAGCAATTCTTTTTTTTTTTTTTCGAGCGCTTTTTTTCTTGCGTTTCCGTGGTCCCTTACAAAAATAGTTCTTCTGCAGCACAGTGTGCGTGTGTTCAAATTTGAGAAAAAGCCCTGTTCTAAATAGAAAGAAGAAAACAATTTCGGTTAGAGCAACTGCAGAAGAAGAAACGATGTTCCGATTCTGAAGCAGGTTCTGATTTGTCACAATCGCAATTCTCTCTTTTTTTTTTTTTTCGTGCGCTTTTTCTCCTTGCATTTCCGTGGTCCCTTACAAAAATAGTTCTTCTGCAGCAGTGTGCGTGTGTTCAAATTTGAGAATGATCTGATTCTGAAGCAGGCTCTGATTAGCCACAATCACAATTCTTTTTTTTTTTTTTTCGTGCGCTTTTTTTCCTTGCATTTCCGCGGTACCCCTTACAAAAATGGTCCTTCTGCAGCACATGCAACACACACAGCGTGCGTGTGTGTGTTCAAATTTGAGAATGATGGAAGTACCTAGCGCTGCAACTAGAACAAGAATTAATTATGAGTAAAAATGCACACTACCGAAGCCCAATCCCTGTTCTAAATAAAATGAAGAAAACAATTTCGGTTAGGTTAGGTTAGAAGAAGAAACAACGTTCTGATTCTGAAGCAGGTTCTGATTTGCCACAATCACATTTCTTTTTTTTTTTTTCGTGCGCTTTTTTCCCTTGCATTTCCGTGGTCCCTTACAAAAATGGTTCTTCTGCAGCACATGCACAAGCAATAAACGACGACACAATCGTCAGCGATATTTTCCTGGCCATTTAAAGAAATGTTTTCCGATCCATTTACACACATACACACACATGTGTGTGTGTGTTCAAATTTGAGAATGTTCACACTACCTAACGCTAGAAAAAGAAGAATTTATTTTCTCACTCGCGAAAATAAAACACATACTACAGAAGCTGTTCTATAAATAAAAAGAAGAAAACAAATTTTGTTAGAGCAAGTGCAGCAAAGATGTCAAGTTGTCTACACACAGCAGCGAAAGAATTACGATTTGAACAAATAAATAGCAAAACAATTCAGGTTAATGCGAGAAAACAAGTAAGCTGATGACATGGCATAACGCTGTCGCCGCCCCCCCTGCCTTTCGTCACGTCTCCGAGCTAGGCGCCAGTCCGGCCCGCGAGCAGCTTCCGTTATCTCCTTGCTATCCGCGGCGTTCACTGATACAGACTGATATGACGCCGCGCCTGTAGTATCTAAAAGCCCAAGGAGCGGGGTTGGCGCCACAGCGCAACGTGGCGCCCGACGGAATGACGAAGTAAATTTGGCGGCCCGCCGGCATTGAAGCGTTAGGCCAACGCCGCAGACAGCAAAGAGATAACGCAAGCTGCTCGTTTGGTCGGACCAGCGGTGACGTCAAGAGACGTGACGAAAGCGCCGGGGGGTGGCGACATCGACGACAGAGACGCTCTTTTTGCGGCCAGTTTCCGTTTCAAGCAGCCTGCCAAGAGGAACTAATTGTTCGCGTAGCTCCCACATGAACTCCGCTATTCAAAATTCGATCCTTGGGCTAGGTAGTGTCGAGGACGGGCCCCAAAGTACTCATTTGCTATAGCCACCTATTGTTGATCATTAGAAAGTTAATTAGCGTAAATTTGCTAATTACGCACGTAATTGCGGAAATTGCTCTGTATTATCTAGAGGCCGCCAATCCGTACACTGGAATGGCAAACATAACTTGACAAAGATTTACATTTTACTAATTTTAAAATTTGGTGCAGCTAAAAAAAAAAAAAAAAAAAAAACACCCTGTATACTGACAGACTTCGGTTGCTTTACAAAAAATAGGCTAAAGGACCACCACTGTTTATATAAAGACGGAAACAGGCGGAAATTGTCAAGTGCTTTTTGCAAAATGAATAAATTTAGAATCTATTCTGGTGCTCGCAGTTTCGAGCAAAGAATGTGGAGCAAGAGAGATATGGAAAAAAAAAAGTCACTACTTTCTTCGCGCGGCGGGATTCGAACCAGGGTACACACGATCCGAAGGGGAGTGCTATCCACTAACGATAACCACTGGACTATGGCACCCACTCTTGCAGAACAAGAATTTATGGGTACCATAAATGCTTGCTCGTTGTACCGTTGCGTTGTACCGACGATTGTAAGACAACTTGCTATGGGCCACAGAAAGAGAAAATGAGAGCGTGAGACACACAGAGAGGAAAAGAAAGCGAGAGGAAAAGAAAAGAACGCTTACAGAGTTTACTACTGTTTCATACGTTTTCACAAGCGTGGATCGTCCTTAATTTTTTTTTTTTTTTTTACTTTCGCTGAAAATGCAGAAATCGTAGGGCGACTTTTGGTATATTATGTACGTACGCGCGCGGCCACGTACATGCCTAATTAAATGGTCTATCTGAAACCACGGCTGTGCTGACGTACGCGTGGGCACGAGCGAATTTAGTTATTGAGCACCAGCTACGACACGAGAAACGTTTAACTCGGAACAAGCGTTGCTGGTCGCCGATTCCTGCGCTAGTCCACCGTCTACATAAACATCGGTTCGCAAATTAAGTTCCGCTACATGAAGTGAGGTGTAAATGGAACTTTTTTTTTTTTTTAAGCGAAAATCGATGTCCACTGTCAAACGTTTCGATACTTGTCTAGCTCATGCTGCAGTGCACGGCTACAAGGGGTGCACGGTGAATCGGCTCAGCTGTGCAGGCATTGCACGGCTGAGTGACATTATATTGCGGCTAGCGACAGTGTCGGCGCCGCGACCGTTTCAAGCTTTCAAATCAAGCTGATTCTCAGCTTTCATTTCTTTTTTAATACATAGGAGAGGAGGCTTGGAGGAATACAAAACAACAAAATACATTTGTTTTCGGATAAAACAATTGCCGTTTTTCGAAATTTGCGTTTTCCCCCCGACCAAGCACAATTCATTACCCTTTCTTTACGGCTTCACCGTCGCGCAGCGCTGCTCTGCGCTTTAGCCGAACCAACAGGCAAACTTATGGGCGCCGCCATTTTGGAAAAAAGGCCGCAGACATATTGCGACCTAACTCGGCGAGTTTTCAACGCAGACTGATGAAATTAGCTTTATTTTAACGAGAAAAATGCGACAAGTGCCACAACTAACAGCTAGATGCTCGACGGATTTCCTAAAGGCACAAAACCGCTCCTTACTGTAATTATGACAACGAGTGTTACCGCGCGCCATCTAGCATTTGTACGCCACAGCGATGCACTTCGCGCTTCCTTTGTCCGTACATAGATGGCGCCCATAGTTTTTTTGCCTGTTGGTTCGGCTTAGCGCAGAGCAGCGCTGCGCGACGGTGAAGCCGTTGTGAAAGGGTAATGAGTCGTGCTCGGTCGGGGGGAAAACGCAAATTTCGAAAAACGGCAATTGTTTTATACGAAAACAAATCTATTTTGTTGTTTTGTATTCCTCCAAGCCTCCTCTCCTATGTATTAAAAAAATCAAAGCTGAGAATCAGGTACAAGACAGCGAAAAATGCAAGAAACACTCGCCCGGACCCATGAAAGTGCGAATTTTTCCGGATTTCGCACACGCGGCATATCGCTCCGCGGCGTTGCTTGCTCTTGCTTTTTAGTGGAGATGTAGGTAGGCCTGGCCCCTTCTCCCCAGAGCTCACATCGGCATCGCGGCAGTTTTGCTGAAAATGGGAAAAGAAAACCATTTCCCGGCCGAAGTCCAGCATCTTTAAACATTAAAACGTGTTTGTCCCAGTTCTTCAATTTGTAGCATTTATAGAGTTTGTGCACTAAAATTTGCGTACTTTACGTAGTGTGATCATAATGAAATTTCGCATGCTTATCCTTTAACATGTCCTGAATGCAAAGAAACAACTTTCAGAGCTTTCCACAATATTTTCAGGAATTATAATTAGGAAAATTTCTTCGTTGAGAATGGTAAAACTGAAACTAGGCGTTGTAAATTTTTTTGTAGACTAAAGCACGAATGTTGCAGCTATTTTTTGCGGCCTGTATGGAATGGTACTATTTATAGGGAGAAATATGAGCTATTTCTTCGTGTTTTCTTATGTCACTGGTATCGCCTAAGCTTCCACAAAAAATGCA
>NW_023605790.1:0-60001 GCF_013339745.2 Dermacentor silvarum
ACGCACTTTGCCCCCAACGCCGATCGCTCTCAAGATACGGCCGCGCGCAGCACGCAGTTGCCGCCGGAGCAGAATGCTGCCTGTTTGGTGACGGAAGACGGCAGACGGCGCGTGACGGAAGACGGCGCGCTTCCTGCCCGCTTTCCTCCCTTTCGCGCGGACGAGATTGAGCCGCGATCGCCGGCTCCACTCGCATGTTTTCACTCGTACATACAGCGCAGGGCGCGGCGACGGTGTTATCGCCCTTGGACTTTATACAGAACCTCAACGCGACGGCAACTACGACGGCATAAATTCTCCTGTAGTGTCTATATAATTGCTATCGCAATAAAACTTATGTTCAGCAGGTATACCGGCTACCCACCGCTGAGCCCTGCATGATAGCGTGTAATTTAACGCTATCCGTAGAAATCCATGGTCATGTCCAAAAGAGGCCAACTGCATAGGGTTAACCCTTGCCACCAGGAAGTAGGAAAAACACGGAAGAAAGAAGTAGACAGGACCGATAAGGAAATAAACTGGATAGTGATAGATAAGAAAAGGTGATAGGACAAGGCGACTGGCGGTTTCCCTCGAGTGGGTAAGACCGGGAGTACGTGAAGCCAGGGCCAAAGTGGTGTATTACCTTGAGGGGCCTTAAAGGTCCTATAGCACTCAGCGTTGGCTCAACCACCAGGACCCATTTTCCCCGCACACGGATAAGCTGCGCACGGCTACAGGCGGGAGGGGTTCAACCCCTATGTGCTCGGATCCGTGGTGTCGCAACACACCAAACGCCTGCTGACGCAAAGGTAACCTTTCTTTCTTGATTTCATTGTTCCGTAGAGAACAGAGCCGTTCGCAAGTATACATCTATTGGGGCGGCGGGAGAAAAGGAATCTTTTCCGAGCGCGGAATGTAAACCTTCACGCGCCTCAAAGCTTTCGCGCGACAGCACGTGCCAGCAGGTCGTTCTTGCTTACACGACTATGTTACGCTCTGTAGGAAACTCTATGCACTAACAGGCGAAATTACGAAGGCATGTCCGCAACAGAGCAGCGTATACTACCTTCGCGCATTGCATATTTTCACAACCGTCCGAGATAGCACTGGCTGTCTAACGAAGTATGAGGAAATATTTTACCGTTGCAAATGCCAAATAATAAATTATTAATTTGAGAACTGCGTTCCTCATGAAGGTTCTTTTTAAATTGGTATAATCAGTGTTGGCGTTCGGCGACGAAAGCCCCCCCCCGTAACTCGTTGCGCGCGCGCTTTTTACATCGGCCCCGTGCGTCGGCAGGAAAGTACAGTGGAGCTAGTCGGTATGTATTAATTGTGGCTGAACAGCGCAAGGGGAAAAAATTCGATGACGTTTAACTCTTGTAAACCAAGTTATCACGAGCGAAAGGTCCGTCTGGCTTGGTTCTGCAAAGACTGTGCACACAGTGTTTCATTAATGCACGCTTCCGCGCTTGTTCTCTATAACGTGCTAATCTGGCCTCCCTTTGCTCCGGTGTTTCAGCGGCCAGCTCCGCCTTTGCTTGAGATTCCACAGCCTGCCGTCTAGCTATATCTACTGGATGATTGGATTCAGCCTGTCGCTTGCGTTGAAGCGCGCGCACAGACGGCACAGACGGCGCGAGATAAGCGACCAAGCGCCAGCGAAGCAGCCGTTGAACCCTCGCCTAGTCACGTGGCTCCAAGCGAGCGCAGCTGCGACGTCTCTCTGCAGCGGATCACGTGGCGTGACGCCACACCTGCCACACTTAATTGCGCTCCGGCGGCTTAAGGTCATGGTGACACGATTAATGACCTTGCTAGACATGGCGCAGTAGAGCTTTCGCTTTAAAAAGGACAACACAAGGCGCCGACTTTCCACTAAAGTTTATTGTCACGTGCATGAATATATATGCACAGGATATAGCTAATATCACGCAAATAATTTAAGCAACATTAAGTAAAAGACAAAAACGCGCGAAAGACAAGCAAAAGATCACCAGCCCTTCCCCTGTCGAGAAAATGGGGGTAAACGAAGCTTGTCGTGAGTGTACCTGCCCTTCGTGGTGATTCTCTCTCTCTCTCTTTATTTCATTGCTCTTTATTGCGATAGCAATTATATGGACACTTCAACCGGATTTCTGCCGTCGGCGTCGCCGTCGCCGTCGCCGTCGCCGTGAGGTTCCGTATAGATAAAATCTTCACCGCGCGCCGTATGCCCCAGCGGAAGCGTGCGGGGACGCGCGCTATCACGGAGAGCGAACGCACTCAATCTCCCACGCGCAAGCGAAGGGCGCTGCGGTCGCCGAGGTCTGTGGACGTGCTCCTATCGGCTCCGTCATCTTCACATGATTCCGCAGCGATTTCTATCCAATTTCGCCGAAGTTCTTGCACCAAGAGTTTCGTGAAGTTCCAAGGAAACCGTGGATACCCGATTTGGAGGTAGGGCACCATTTTTGACGAATCTACGAGAACTTTTCTACCGCGTCCACGCCGCTACCGAACTGACCCTAGGCGTGCACACCAGACGCTAGGCTCAGCCGACGCGTTCGCCGCGCGCCGGTCGGAACGCGAGAGCTCGGCGAGACGCCACCCGCCCTTCGCGCCGGGCGCGACACGGAGAGAATGGCGACTTCTAGCGAAGAAATGGATAGCTCTGCGGAGGAGTTACCAGCAACTCCGACTACTTCAGCAATACCTAATGAGCAAGAGGACAAGACGGGCTGGAAAGTGGTGATCAGCCGGAAAACGAAGAAGAAGGAACGCGCCGAAACAACTGCGCAACAGCAAGCACAACATACAAGCGGCGGGCAGGTGAGCTCTTCTCGCACGCCTCCTAACATTATGAACCGGGTGATTAGAGCCTCACGCATGCCACCCCTACCGCAAGACAACATCAAGATAGTGCTTCGCCCAAAGGGCGGCTTGAACATACAAAAGATCGGACCGACCTCAGTGAGTAAAGCCCTCATGGCAGCAGTAGAACTTAATCCAGAGCAGACCACGGAGGACATTATATGTCCCAATATTACGCAGAATATCATGGTGGCGAGCACGCCCTTTCGAGAAAATGCAGACAAGTATGCGGACGTAAGGGCTATCCGAATAGCCGGAAAAGAGTACGCAGTCAGCGCTTACGAAACTGCCCCAAGTGACACCTGCAAGGGGGTAATCAGATACATCGACACTGCCGACGATCACAGGACGATTGAAAGAAACATCGTGAATGACCGCAACCCCTTGGCACTAGCGGCGAAAAGAATCAAGAACTCAGGATCAGTGATCATTGTGTTTGATGGACTTCGCGTCCCAAACTTCGTAAGATATGGACCAACACTGGTACCCTGCTCCTTATATCGCAAACAAGTGGACATATGCTACGTATGCGGCAAACTCGGACATCGTGCGGACGTTTGCCCCGAGCCGGGCTCCACCGAATGCAGGGGCTGTGGACTTCCTAACCCCACCTCATCCCATGTGTGCGATCCGAAATGCAAGCTGTGCGGGGGCTTGCACGCGACAGCGGACAAGGTGTGTAAGAACCGCTATCTCATTCCATACGTAGTACGCGCACGACGACAACGAGCACGACTGGAGCAACAAGAGAAGGCACAGCTAGTCGAAGAAGAAAAGCAACACGCGGAACGAGGCCGATCTACGTCGAAGACGCCGGGACGCAGCCGCTCACGCTCTCGATCGAGGAGCCACACACCTGCGAGGACAAGCAGGAGTCGTTCAAGGTCACAGGTGCGCTTCGGTGGAAAGAACAACGGAGGCGACGGCACGTGGGCAGACAAAGTCAGAGGTGCTACGACGACCACGCCAAAGGAAAGTGAGTCCCGCAACCCAGATAAAGAGCGGATAGCTATGTTAGAACAGGAACTAAGAGAGCTAAAAGCCGCTTATACTAAGCTAACACTCGAATTAACTGAAATACGTAAAGCGAACAGCAGTAGGCCAACGCGCACTCCCGGACCACCAACCGACATCGAAACTCCCCAGCCAGTTGAGATTGCGAGACAGGGAGAACAACGCGAAGAATGCCCGCCTCCTAAGAAGCGAGCTGTAACGCAACCGCGAATGGCCGTGCGATCAGACGTTAAGGACGCCATGGACGCCATGAGCGAGAACATGAGGCTCATGCACGAGAGCATGGTGCGAATGAACGAGAAAATGGACATATTTAGCACGCGAGTTCAGAAAATGGAAATGTATCTAAACAACACTGTAGTACCGTCCCTGGAGAGGATGAGCTCACAACACGTCGGTGCGCAAGGCCCACCACATGACGGTTTCACTGCAAGTGAAGGGGGCTACAACAGCCAACATGGCAATGACAAATAAGACACGAAATCTCCGCATCTGGCAATGGAACTGCAGGGGGATCGCCTCAAAAAAGGCGGTCCTCCTGCAGATGGTCAAATCAGAAACCGAGAAGCCACACGTCATCTTGCTACAAGAAACACTCATAACTGAACTGGCCCTTACGGGATATAAAGCCGAAGCCCACAGAAACGAGCAAGGCAGAGGCGTCGCTATTCTGATTGGAAAGAAGATCCCGTACATTCGGCATCAAATCCGCAACACAGCCTGCTATCTAGAACACCTCACGATCGAGATCATGCCAAATGACCACGTAGGGAACAAGCAAAGCATTTTTCTCACTAATCTGTACAGCAGCCCTAAGGACACGAGGCAAGGATTCAGAGGCATACTGGGCAAGATCGCGCGCGTCGCCAAAGATAGTCCGCTGATTGTAGGTGGGGATTTTAACGCCCCACACCAGGCATGGGGCTACGCGTATCCCTCTAGCAAGGGAGATCGTCTTCACACGACAGCCTCCGATCTCGACTTCACGCTGATCACAGACCCAGAAACCCCAACTAGATGTGGCACTTCCACATGTCGAGACACCACACCGGACCTCACTTTCGTCCGGGGCGTAGAGAAATGTGCCTGGCACAACTCGGGCATAGACCTTGGCAGTGACCACTATATTCTCCGAATTGATGCAGAGCTCCCGGGAAAGAAGCAAAGGGAGTACAAACTAATCGATTGGGACAAATTTCGTGCAATACGGACGCAGCCATCCAACTCAACAGGAGCAAACACGAAGCACACGATAACTAGTTGGACCAAACAGCTCAAAGCAGACATCGTAGCCTCGGAACGAACGATTACGACGGACGTTAAGGTAGAGAGAATGGACAGTCGGCTAGCGAATCTACTCGAAGCCAAACAATCCATACTAGCCAGGTGGAAGGGTCAACGTTTCAACAGAAGACTACGAAGGAAACTCGCCGAACTCAACAAGACCATTGAAGAATACTGCGTGGTTCTCTCCCGACAACAATGGGACGAAGTCTGTAACTCCCTCAACGGGCAAATACGCAAAGGGAGTGGGTGGAGGCTCATAAAACACCTCCTCGACGAAAACGGAACAAAGTCCAAAACTATGCAACGGATCAGGCTAAGCAAATTAGTACACCACGCGAAGCAAAGCAGTACTGCCGAAGCACTTATAGAAGACCTTGCCAAACGGTACTTACCGCTTAAATCGGGGCAATCTCGTAGCTTACAAAGGAAGAACTACGACGGTGTCCCAAACTCGGAGCTAGATGCGGACTTCACAGAAAGCGAAGTACGCTTCGCAATTCACAACCTCAACAGTAACTCTGCAGCAGGCCCCGATGGTATCACAAATCGGACTCTCCGAAATTTAGACGACACATCGGTCATGTTCTTAACGCAACAAATCAACGAAGCCTGGAAAACCGGCCATCTACCTGCAGAGTGGAAGCATGCCAACACGGTCCTCATCCCAAAACCGGGCAAGCCGCTGGGGCTACCAAACCTGAGGCCGATCTCACTAACGTCATGCCTTGGAAAACTAGCCGAACACGTCATCCTGAACCGACTATCGGAATACGTAGAGGAAAAGGAGTACTTCCCCTACAATATGATCGGCTATAGGCCGGGTCTCTCAACGCAAGACGCTATGCTAAGAATCAAGAAAAGTCTGCTGGATCGCCCCACACGAGACACCAAGGCGCTACTAGGACTTGACGTGGAGCAAGCTTTTGACAACATCCAACATCAAGCCATTCTCAAAGCCATATCTGAACACAATCTCGGAACACGTTTCTACCGCTACGTCAAGGCGTTTCTGGAGGATCGAACGGCCACTCTCCGGATAGGCGAGCACGTCTCGGAGATCTTTGAACTGGGCGATAAGGGAACACCGCAAGGCTCGGTACTTTCGCCATTCTTATTTAACTTGGCGATGACAAAGCTCTCTCGCGCACTGGGTGAAATTGCCGACGTGGAGCACACCATATACGCAGACGATGTCACCATCTGGAGCACTGGTGGCAGTGATGCGGAATTAGAATCTCGCATGCAAGAAGCCATCTCGGTTACTGAAGCCCATCTCACCCCAATGGGACTTCGCTGCTCTTCCAGAAAATCCGAGCTACTCATCTACCATCCCCCAAGACCAGGGCGCCCGTCCAACGACTGGCGCAGACACCACACTCCATGCATTGAGTTACACGACAGGGACGGAAATCGCATACATACGGTTGACAAAATACGAATCCTAGGACTAATCATCCAAAGTAACGGCTCCAACTGGGTGATGCTGGACAGCATCAAGATCAAGATTGCGAACGCGATCCGAATGTTTCGGCGCATCATGAATAGGCACAGGGGACTGAGCGAGGACAACGCCATTAGAATGGTCCACGCTTTTGTACTCTGTCACATCACATACGTGGCTGCGATGCTCAACTGGAAAAAAGAACACCGGAAAAGGCTCGAAGTACACATACGACGAGCTTTCAAGACAGCGTTGGGGCTCCCCGATAATGCCTCCACTGATCTACTCTTACAGCTAGGAGTGCACAATACCCTTGCCGAAATCATCGAGGCTCAGCACACGGCACAGATCGCACGCCTATCAGGCACCAAAGCGGGCAGAGAGATTCTCGTCAAGCTCAGCCTGAACACCATAGCGGAAAGGGACAACGTCTTGCAGTTACCTAAAGTCATGCGAGAAGCAATTAAAGTGCTCCCCTTCCCAAGAAACGTACACCCGATCCACAATCAAGGAAGAAGACTCGCCCGCGCCAGAGCACTCGCGGCAGACGCGACAAGGTTTCCCGACCAGACAGCTTTCGTGGATGCTGCGTACATACCGGGAAAGCACGCCTACTCGGTAGCAGTAATCGACGGACACGGGCGAACGCGCAACTCACTCACGCTTTACACTAAGAAGCCAGATGTAACTGAACAAGCAGCGATAGCACTAGCGCTCAAAGACTCGAGCTTCACTACTGTATACAGCGACTCTAGAGCAGCCACTCGAGCTTTCGCCAAGGGCGGGATAGACAAGACGACGCTACGAATCTTAGGCGGAAGTAACATCACCGATCACTCCATCATTTGGTTCCCGGCACACATGGGCAGCTTAGGGGGCGGCCTGCGGAATCTCAACGAGATCGCACACGAGGCGGCGCGAGGACTCGTCGACCGCGTCCCTCCGGTTTCCCCCGCTACACCGCATATCGAGTACAGGGATCAATTATTCACTTCCAACGAGCTCCCTAAACACTTTTATATAAGCAGACGAGAGTTCCCCCTCCTGGATAAGAAATTAACGCACAGCCAATCAGTCACGCTACGCTTGCTCCAAACGAACTCATACCCCAACCCCTGGCGCATGAAGCACATCGACCCAGACTACGACGGACAACATGTGTGTGAACATTGCAGTGAACGTGTTGACTTGAACCATATGCTGTGTGGTTGTGCATCGAGTGACGATTACGCCAAGAACAAGGAACATTGGGACATAGTGCTAAAAAGTGCTTCACTACACGACCAACTTCGGGCTGTCCAGAAGGCCCGCGAGGCGGCGGAGAGCTTCGGGCTCTCTGTGCCGACGTGGGAGGTGCCCTCTACACCTGGCGCCTAGCCGAGTGTCCTTCAGGACCCCTTCTTTGGGAAATAAAGTTTTACCACCACCACCACCACCACGCGCAAGCAAGGAAGCGGAAAGCCAGCGCCGGAGGGAGCAGGGGGGGGGGGGGGGGGACACTTCTCTGCCAACAACCGCGCTCGTCGCTCGTCCGCACAGTCTCTTATCTCTCCCACGCGCAAGCAAGGAAGCGGTAAGCCAGCGCCGGAGGGAGCGGGGGGGGGGGGGGGGGGGCCCTTCTACGCTGCCAACAACCGCGATCGTCGCTCGCTCGCACCGTCTCTTACCTCCACACGGCTCTGACCTTTATGCGCTCAGTTTCCGTTGAGGCGATAGACCGCACGTACGTTCGCCGCTGCGGCGTATCCGCTTGCTGCCAGAGTTTTGACGGTCGTTGTCTGCAGTCATTCAGTGTGATCTATTCATGTTTGTTTGTGCGCGCTCACACCACGCTTGTTCATTCAGTTAGTAATAGTCGGGCCACATTTTCCAACGCACGCTACACATGCAATGCTGCCCGGATCGCCAGTGCAGCGCTACAGATGTGTCCCTTCGCACGCGCTGCCCACGGGAAGCGCTTCTCATCAACACCACCGTTTCACACGCGCCTTCTCGTGGTCATCGAGTGTCTCGTCATGTCGGTCTACTTACGCCGCAGCACACCTCCTTACTTAATCAGCTCATGTTTACTACAATTCATATTGCTACCAAAGCCGCTCACCTTACTTCGTATGACATTGCTGTGTTGCTATCGCATTCATTGCTTCGCCCTTAGGGCGAAACTGTGACATTTTTCTTCTCTCTCTCCCTCTCTCGCTCTTTTTTGTCCCTGGTATGTGCCATTGAGCTTGGACCCTTTCTGCACAATCGCCAGGATCGGCCCACTTTTCAGCGTGACACCACCACCATCACCGCTGACACTTGTGAGCCTATAAAGCTTCGCTTAAAAACCGAAAAACAAGTCTGATCCAGCAAGGCCACTTCCTTCCGCCTGGATTGCGCCCGCATCACTAGCTTTGATAATGTTCGATAATTATTCTAGTGAGCCCATGCTTGATCAACTCCGTGGTTGCCTGTCAGCGCCTTGTGTAATCCCCCTCCCTATGTACGTGTTTCCGTTGCGCTGTTTAGCCACGGTGAAAGTGCATGCATGAAAGCGGGTCGTCGCTGAGCAGCGCGTGGTCGGCTCAGCGTGACAGAAAGACGGCAACGTACCGGCGGGCGTGACCCTGTTGGAAGCTGTGCGGCGGAGCACGCGCTTGGGTTGGGCCAGTGCGGCTACGAGCGGGTTCGTCGATAGCCTCTGGCGCAGCTTGGGTATGCCGCTGGTGCCCCACGAGTTGCGACGGCCGCCCTGCTCGACACCGCGCTGCTGAGCCACGCTGCCGCCGATGTCGTTCAGGCTGCGACAATGAGAATTGGCACCTATCTTGCTTCTTCTATACAGTATGCGCAGCGCTTTTTCGTTTTACATGCGAAGCATTTCTTGGCGAACATTTGCTACTTCGACAGTATCTATCTATCTATCTATCTATCTATCTATCTATCTATCTATCTATCTATCTATCTATCTATCTATCTATCTATCTATCTATCTATCTATCTATCTATCTATCTATCTATCTATCTATCTATCTATCTATCTATCTATCTATCTATCTATCTATCTATCTATCTATCTATCTATCTATCTATCTATCTAGGCGCGCCTACGACTTTGTGCTCTCATGGTCGTTTCGTTAACTTGGTATGTACCAAAATTGGCATACTGTGACAAGAGTATATGACGACCATAAATGACATGTCATGACATGAATGTCATGACATGCTCGTCATGTAGGTCATGAAACAGCCGCCTACGTCTTGGTGCTCTCATGCTCGTTTCGTTAACTTGATAGGTACCAAAATTGGTATAGTATGACAGGAGTGTATGAAGAACACAATTGATAGGTCATGACATGCGTGTCATGTAGGTCATGAGAATGACCCAGCGAAAAAGATTAACACTCAAAAGCCACTGAAATGGGTTCTGACATGGGTATTAAGTCAAGGAAACACTACAGGACGCTGGTAGAAGTCATAGTCTTGAGCATGACTCAGCAAAAATGACAATGACTCAGCAAAAAAAGATGAACACTCAAAAACCACAGGAATGGGTTCGGACGTGGACACTAAGTGAAGGAAACACTCAATGACGATGGTAGAAATCAGTCATGAGCATGACTCAGCAAAAATGACAATGACTCAGCGAAAAAACATTAACACTCAAAAACACTGAAATGGGTTCGGACGTGCGTACTAAGTGAAGGAAACACTAAAGGGTGGTGGTAGAAGTCATAGTCACGAGTATGACTAAGGCTTTCTCCCTAAGATCTCTTAGGTATAGCTAAAGGGACTCCTGAGGACTCATGACATGAATTTCATGACATGTAGGTCATGAAAGAGCCGCCTACGTCTTGGTGCTCTCATGGTCGTTTCGTTAACTTGGTAGGCTCCCCGCACAGTGCTTCGCATAACATCGATTCCCACAGGGCGTGGAATCTGCCGGCTTTATTTTTCATTCTTAACTACCACATGCCACAAAAAAAGCCGGTACAACCTTGTGGCGAACGGCGCTTGCGTTCAAACCAAAGGTTCTAACTAAAGGTGCAACGTAGAAAAGTGTTAAACGATCTTTTACAGCGAAGCTTTATTAAAGGAGAAAATGAGACATCCACGCAAATTGTAGCAATTGCTACGAAGGAAACCCATACGTGTTCCTCCAAAGAAAAGCCTCGCAGAGGCTACACTACACTACGCTACACTACGCTACACTACGCTTGCTACGATTTGGGTGGATGTCTCGATTTTCCGTTTAATTACTGCTCTCCACCTAGCGGGTTTCCGCTCAACTATGACTTCAAGCGAAGCTTTATGTGGCTAGGCGGAACCAAAATCCGTCCGCCTGATGTGCGCAGAAACGCCTCCGCCGGATCCCATGCGCATGCGCGAGAAAACCAGGTACGAGAAGAGTTATAAGCAAGGTGGGAGAGAATGGCTGAGTTTATAGATGACCTAGGTACACTCTCGCATTGACGGAAACGTGGAAGTGGGAACTGCGCATCGGAGGGAGCAAGCGGCAAGCAGCGTGTGTACGCATGGTAGTGTACGCATGGTAGTGTACGCATGGTAGCTAAGGTGCCATAGAAGCCCATGTATACGTCCTGCAACGGCGGCATGTGGAGGCACGGAAATGCCATCTACACTTCGCGGGGCCAACGTCTCGGCGGAAGAAAAATCAACATTTGCCGTTCGAGGCTTGTTGCGCCAAGTAGTCTACTGCGCCAACTCACATCACATCGCTATGACATCGCATATACTGAGCATACAACAATACAAATGAAGCGTAGTAAGTGAGAATATTCGCCACAAAATTGCGTCACAATCTAACCTGAATGTACTCATCTATATTTATAGGCCTCTTTCTATATCGGCACGCATTACACTGGTGAGCCTTGAGAGCTTTGCATGAATTCAGAGCAATCGGTTCACCCAGATTTTGAAAGAAGGAGCATATCCATGTGTCCTTAGCACCAACACACAGCTGTTATCCGGTGGTAAGATAAAACCAACATTATATTGAAATGATTAAGAAAAACCACCCTTTAATCTTCACTAACACAGCACGCGTGCCACCTGTATTTTTTCTCTGATATTGAAGACATAGCTAAAACATAATATTTAGTAAAAAGGCAGTTCACAAATAAAGTTACTGATCAAATATGATAAGGTTAACGCTCTATATATAGTCATTAATTTTTATGGCTACACATAGGAGAGTGTTGATGACATTAGAGTGTTAAATACGGTAATGCAATATCGGCATATGTCAGCACGCATCACCACGAGCAAACATCTGAAAGCCTGCAGTTTCGTATTCATAATTATTCGTGGATGGAAGCAAGCAGCCCGTGACTTCCCATTTTCCTATTCTAATGGAATTGTCTGTACTTTTTCAAATGTTTCCATTGGAGACGTATTGGATGCATAATTTTCAACAATAATTGGCATGTTGCAGAGAGGAACAAGTTAAATTCCCTCATCAGAAAGGTCTTCAAGCTCGCCCTCGGCTTACCTGTAAGCACTCACACCGAAAACCTGTTAAAGCTCGGAGTGCACAACACGCTCGAAGAAATAATAGAGGCACAAGAGCGTTCACAGCTGCTCAGGCTATCCGGCACCCCGGCGGGCCTCAAGATACTCGACGAGATGGGCCTGTCGACCAGTGCCCCGACGCCGTGCGGATTCCCAGTGACATCAGATCTCATCGCGCCCATTCCCCGCAATATGCACCCCGCACACAACGTCGGCAGACGTCAGGGCCAGGGGTAGAGCTCTACTCGAACATGTCCGTAACAACCACATTCAGGCAAGCTTCGTGGATGCCGCGGCATGTGTCCAACAAGAGGCGTTCGCCGTCTCCATCGTCGCCTCTAATTCCAGGATCACTTGCTGCGCTACAGTACGCACTTCGAAGCCCTTAGAAGCCGAACAGGTTGCAATTGCACTGGCTGTGCTCGATGGTCGCAGAGAGGCAATATATAGCGATTCTAAGGCGGCCATTAAGGCCTACCAAACCGGGATGGTCTCCCCTCAGGCCCTTCGCATTCTCCAAAGCTTGAAAAGTATTTCTCCGCATTCTCTCATTTGGTTTCCCGCTCACTTGGGGTCGACTGAGGGCTCCCCCTCTGAGAGCGCGCACGAGGCCGCGCGAGGATTCACTGACCGCGCCGCCTCCGCAGTCCCCCTACCCCGCGGGGAACCATTGATCACGTATAATGAGATCACCAAGCATTATTATCTGTCAAGACCGATATTCCCCCTCCCGCACCCTGCCTTATGCAGGGCGCGGGCAGTGACCCTTCGACTTTTACAAGCTCGTGAGTATCCTAATCTTGCGGTTCTTCACGCTATATACCTTGAAAGGTATCCCAGTGCGGACTGCCCTGCCTGTGCCAACAAGCACTTCCTGCGAAGAATAGGTTATGTATATGCCAACAAGCACTTCTACTCTGCCAACAACCGCGCTCGTCGCTCGCCCGCACCGTCTCTTATCTCCACACGGCTCTGACCTTTGTATGCGCTGTGCATTCGCCGCTCAGTTTCCGTTGAAGCGATAGACCGCACGTACCTTCGCCCGCTGCGGCGTATGGCTTGCTGCCAGCGTTTTGACAGTCGTTGTCTGCAGTCATTCAGTGTGATCTATTCATGTTTGCGCGCGCTCACACCACGCTTGTTCATTCAGTTAGTAATAGTCGGGCCACATTTTCCAACGCACGCTACACATGCAATGCTGCCCGGATCGGCAGTGCAGCGCTACAGGTGTGTCCCTTCGCACGCGCTGCCCACGGGAAGCGCTTCTCATCAACACCACCGTTTCACACGCGCCTTCTCGTGGTCATCGAGTCTCTCTTCATGTCGGTCTACTTACGCCGCAGCTCACCTGCTTACTTAATCAGCTCATGTTTACTACAATTCATATTGCTACCCAAAGCCGCTCACCTTACTTCGTATGACATTGCTGTGTTGCTATCGCATTCATTGCTTCGCTCTTAGGACGAAACTGTGACATTTTTCACTCACTAACTCACTAGTGTTTTGCCCCGCGAGATGTTGTCGCGCTTCAATCACACGACCATAATTGATGTCGCTGCTCACTGGCTTGGAACCGTATTTCAGCGTCGACTTCCGACAATGTGAATTGACCTTGGCGCACGCGGTGGAGGAAATGCGACGACTTGCGGTCTCCCAATTGTTCGCACTAAAGCAATTGATGCACCGTCTAGTCTTCCGAAAGTGACGGCCGACGGATGAGGGCAGACTTGAGGTGCCGGTAAGGGCCCACCGTTGGTGGTTTGGCTAGCATGCCTGAGAACGCGGTAGCGTAGCGGGAGTCCAGACGGACGCCTACGCAGCCGTAGCACGCCCGATCCTCGGTGAGACTGGTAGAAAGAACTGATCTGCAAGAATAATACTTCAGGCGAGTGTGCTAAAAATGGTAAGCTTGATGGCGACACGGCAGATGTCCGGGTCTGTTGCGACCGGTGGTCCGAGGATGTGAGCACCGTGGAGAAATGAGGCAACATGGGGCTGCGCCACACATCCAGGACGTTTGAAACGCACATGTTTATATTACATTATGTACAAGAATGACGCAGTCAGCCAACACAACGTAGTCAGCCAACACAGAGAATTTTGGTCACTGACGACGGTGAATGAGCGACCGTATAAATAAGGGCGAAATTTAATAACAGCCCACACAACGGCGAGGCATTCTTTCTCCGTAGTTGAATAGTTTTCTTCTGAGCGCGAAAGAATTCTGCTGGCGTAGGCTATCACTTTCTCGGAGCCGTCTTGCCATTGCACCAGCACGGCACCCAGACCTACATTGCTCGCGTCAGTATGAAGTGCTGTCGGGGCGTCCTGGTCAAAGTGTGCCAGAACTGGGGGCATTTGCAGACGCTGACGTAATTCGTTAAATGCCATTTGCTCGCGTTCGCCCCAAACAAAGGGAACATCTTCTCGTGTTAGTCGCGTCAACGGTGAGGCAATACGTGAAAAGTCCGCAATAAACCGGCGGTAATAGGCGCACAAGCCCAAGAAGCGTCTCACTGCCTTCCTGTTAGATGGTGTGGGGAATTTTGTAACCGCGTCTATTTTGTCTGGGTCAGGCCGGACACCTTCGCTACTGACGACGTGGCCCAGGAATTGGAGTTCGTTAAAGCCAAAATGACATTTTTCAGGCTTTAACGTGAGGCCTGCAGAGCGTACGGCTTGGAGAACAGCCTGTAGCCGGGTTAGATGCTCTTCGAATGTAGCCGAAAAAATGATCACATCGTCGAGGTATACCAAGCACGTTTGCCACTTTAGACCTGAAAGTACGGTGTCCATTAGACGCTGAAAAGAGGCTGGCGCTGTACACAAACCGAAAGGTAGCACCTTAAATTCATAGAGACCGTCGGGCGTCACGAAGGCAGTTTTCTCCCGATCTCGCTCATCGACTTCTATTTGCCAATACCCGCTGCGTAGGTCCATGGAGGAAAATAGTGTGCGTGGCGCAACCTGTCGAGTGAATCGTCGATGCGTGGTAACGGATAGACGTCTTTCTTTGTTACCTGATTTAAGTTGCGGTAGTCAATACAGAAACGTAAACTGCCGTCTTTTTTCTTGACCAACACCACGGGGGACGCCCAAGGACTCTTCGAAGGCTGTATCACATCATCCTCGAGCATTTTCTTCACGTGCTTTTGTATTTCTTCGCGTTCCTTCGGGGCCACACGGTAGGGGTTCTGTCGAATCGGTCTAGTGGCATCGTCCGTAATTATCCGATGTTTGGTCAGTGGTGTTTGCTTTACCTTGGACGTACACGAAAAGCAATCCTCAAACTGCTGTATTAGTTCCAGTAGGCGCTGCCGCTCAGCGGGCAACAGGGCCGAGCAAACGTCGACGGACAATGTTGTCGGGGCCGGAATGGTCTTGTCACTCGTTTCTTGGTCGTGCACAGCGAAGCAGTCCTTGTACTATGTCATCACAGAACGCAACTGCAGTGCCTTTCGGAACGTGGCGGCGCTCGTTGCTAAAGTTCGTAAGGAGCACTGCGGCGTGCCCACGATTTAAAGCCAGAATGCCCCGTGCAGTCAAAACGCCTTGTGTGAGGAATAATACGTTGATTTGTTCCGCTATCACATCACCGTGGTAAGGCCTCTCGGTAGAAACAGACACAAGGCAGCAGGTTCGCGGCGCATCGTCACGTCCTCGGCTAGTCGCAAACGCCCGTGCTGTCTATTATACTTGCAGTCTACATCTGGGTTCACTGAAAATGTGACCAAACGCTCCGGGATGTTTATAATAGCTCCATAATCCCGCAGAAAATCCATCCCCAAGATGAGTCCTTTGAAGCACTCGGGGAGAATAACGAACGTGGCAACAAAGCTGGAATCACCGATGCGGAGTCTGGCGGTACATTTACCCGTTGGCGTCATTATCTGACCCCCGGCACTTCTTATGTGTGGCCCTGTCCATGGTGTTTTCACCTTTTTAAGGCGGTCAACCAGCTCTTGACGCATAATCGAGAAATCAGCACCGGTGTCCACAAGGGCTGTTACGGGATGTCCGTCAACAAAAAGGCTGAGGTCGGCGCGAACACATTCGTCGGCATTACTCGTCGTCGGCATGTCGTCTTGTTGCGGCGGTTGGGGGGTCTTTTCGGCGTCTCGACAGTTGGCAACCTTCCCCCCGGAGGTCGCGGCCGTTAGTTTCCCCGGTGAGGACTGGGGGAACGGCCTCTGACGACGTCAGCGAAACTGGGACGGTTGGGGGAAGCGGAACGTTGAGGTAACGGAGACTGCCAGCGACGACGTGGGGAAGCGGCTTGGGTGGTCGGCGAGTAACCCTCGTCCAGGGCACGGCGGTATTCAAAGCGCGGGGAAGCTGAACGTGGAAAGCCTCCAAACGCGACGTCTCGATGAGGGCAGTAACGGGCAATGTGGCCCGGTTCCCCACAGTAGAAGCAGAGTGGCCGACGGTCGGCAGTACGCCACAAGTCAGTTCGGCGAGCTGGTGGTCGTCTCCCAGGTTCCCGCTGCCACGACGGAGTGGTAACAGGTCGCGGATGGAACGGCGTGGTCGGCGGTGGAGGGGGAGGACGACGAACGGCATCGGCATAGCTCAACGGGCGTGATTCGGGGCACGGCGCGGGCGATGAAAAGGCTTGCCGCAGCTCCTGGCGGACGACTTCGGCAACAGAAGCAACTGCTGGCTCATAATTAGAAGGAGCAACCAGGGTTTGTAGTTCCTCACGCAGTATGCTGAGAATCAACTCTCGCAGAGAGCTTTCGCTAGTGGTGGCATTCTGAGCGGCGGCGCTCATCGGTGTGGTATTGGACAGGCGGTCAATGTGGCGGCATCGTTGCTGAAGTGCTCGCTCGATTATTGTGGCCTCCTTGATGAATGCGTCTACCGTGGTTGGTGGGTTTCATACCAGGCCTGCAAACAACTGTTCCTTAATTCCGCGCATGAGATGGCGCACTTTCTTAGTCTCGGGCATATCGGGGTCAGCTCGGCGTAATAGACGGGACATATCCTCAGCATACATAGCGACGCTTTCGTTGGGTTTCTGGAAGCGCGCTTCGATTAGCGGTTGCGCGTAATCCCGCCGGTCGGAACAGGAGAACGTATCCAGGAGTTGGCGTTGAAAGTCGTTCCACGTTTGGAAGTACGCTTCCCGGTTCTGGAACCACGTGCGCGCACTGTCTTCTAGTGCGAAATAGGCGCGCCTAAGTTTTTGTTCTGCGCTCCATTCGTTGACTTTGGCAACCCTCTCATACTGATCAAGCCAATCCTCAACGTCTTCAAACGCGTCGCCACGAAAGATATCCGGAACGAGAGGATGCTGAAGAGTCACCTGGGAAGGGCTTGTCGTCATCTGTGAAGGAGGAAGATTCGCCGATGTCGGAGCTGCAACGCTGGTGAATTCGGGCTCAGGCCTAACAGGCGGCGGCTGAATCGGTGCACTGGAGTAATGTCGAGAGGTTGATTCTCGGGACTGCGTGTACGGGTCCGAGCAGGCGTCCCGAGCATCAGGTACCCAGCACCTCCACCAGTGTCACGACGGTGAAAGCTCGAAGGACAAACGAACCGCACTTGTCGGCAGAGGCAGCAACAAGAACGGACGGTTTTAAAATACCGCGCGCTACTCACTGCTTCTTCTTCTTCTTGCTATGTTTTTTCATAACTGCCGATGTGTCTTATGTCGTCGTCATCGCCGCGCTAGACACGTGGCAATATGACCATAAGAGGTTCGCGTTCAAGTTCAAGCTGACGATCTCTCCTTCCACCAAGCGTCCGTCTCCTCTTTTAACCTCTCCGCCGTCCTGGTCCCGTCATTTTGCCACAATCCAGCGTCAGGAGATGGATGACATCATCATCATCAGCAGCAGTATCATCAGCAGCATCATCATCATCAGCAGCAGCAGCTGCCGTGGAGGAATGAGGCAACGTGGGGCTGGGTCACACATCCGGGACGTTTGAAACACACGTTTATGTTACATTATGTACAAGAATGATGCAGTAATACTGAGCATAAAAGGTTCGCGTTCAAGTTCAAGCTGCCGATCTCTTTTTTCACCAAGCGTCCGTCTCCTCTTTTAACCTCTCCGCCGTCCTGGTCCCGTCATTTTGACATAATGCAGCGTCAGGAGATGGATGACATCATCATCATCAGCAGCAGCAGCAGTATCATCAGCAGCATCATCATCATTAGCAGAAGGAGCAGCAGCTGCCGTGGAGGAATGAGGCAACATGGGGCTGGGCCACACATCCAGGACGTTTGAAACGCACATGTTTATATTACATTGTGTACAACAATGACGCAGTAATACTGAGCATAAAAGGTTCGCGTTCAAGTTCAAGCTGCCGATCTCTTTTTTCACCAAGCGTCCGTCTCCTCTTTTAACCTCTCCGCCGTCTTGGTCCCGTCATTTTGCCACAATCCAGCGTCAGGAGATGGATGACATCATCATCATCATCATCATCATCATCATCATCATCATCATCATCATCATCATCGGCATTACTTGCTGCTGGCAACCTGGTGCTGCTCTGCTCCTTCTGCTCTGCCCCTTCAGCAGCAGCAGCAGCAGCAGCAGCAGCAGCAGCAGCAGCAGCAGCAGCAGCAGCAGCAGCAGCAGCAGCAGCAGCAGCAGCAGCAGCAGCAGCAGCAGCAGCAGCAGCAGCAGCAGCAGCAGCAGCAGCAGCAGCAGCAGCAGCAGCAGCAGCAGCAGCAGCAGCAGCAGCAGCAGCAGCAGCAGCAGCAGCAGCAGCAGCAGCAGCAGCAGCAGCAGCAGCAGCAGCAGCAGCAGCAGCGCAGCAGCAGCAGCAGCAGCAGCAGCAGCAGCAGCAGCAGCAGCACAGCAGCAGCAGCAGCAGCAGCAGCAGCAGCAGCAGCAGCAGCAGCAGCAGCAGCAGCAGCAGCAGCAGCAGCAGCAGCAGCAGCAGCAGCAGCAGCAGCAGCAGCAGCAGCAGCAGCAGCAGCAGCAGCAGCAGCAGCAGCAGCAGCAGCAGCAGCAGCAGCAGCAGCAGCAGCAGCAGCAGCAGCAGCAGCGCAGCAGCAGCAGCAGCAGCAGCAGCAGCAGCAGCAGCAGCAGCAGCAGCAGCAGCAGCAGCAGCAGCAGCAGCAGCAGCAGCAGCAGCAGCAGCAGCAGCAGCAGCAGCAGCAGCAGCCAGCAGCAGCAGAAGCAGCAGCAGCAGCAGCAGCAGCAGCAGCAGCAGCAGCAGCAGCAGCAGCAGCGCAGCAGCAGCAGCAGCCGCAGCAGCAGCAGCAGCAGCAGCAGGCAGCAGCAGCAGACAGCCAGCAGCAGCAGCAGCAGCAGGCAGCAGCAGCAGCAGCAGCAGCGCAGCAGCAGCAGCAGCAGCAGCAGCAGCAGCAGCGCAGCAGCAGCAGCAGCAAGCAGCAGCAGCAGCAGCAGCAGCGCAGCAGCAGCAGCAGCAGCAGCAGCAGCAGCAGCAGCAGCAGCAGCAGCAGCAGCAGCAGCAGCAGCTAGCAGCAGCAGCAGCAGCAGCGCAGCAGCAGCAGCAGCAGCAGCAGCAGCAGCAGCAGCAGCAGCCGCAGCAGCAGCAGCAGCAGCAGCAGCAGCAGCCGCAGCCGCGCAGCAGCGAGCAGCAGCGCAAGCAGCAGCAGCCGCACGCAAGCAGCAGCAGCAGCCGCCGCCGCCGGCCGCCGCCGCCGCCGCCGCCGCCGCCGCCTATATTTATGTCTACTGCAGGACGAAGGTCTCTGGCTCAATTGCCCCTGGCTTGCGCTAGCTGATTGCAATTTCCACCTGCAAATTTCGTAATTTTTTCACCCCACCTAGTTTTCTGCCGTCCTCGACTGCGCTTCCCTTCTCTTGGCCCCCATTGTGTAACCCTAATGGTCCACCGGTTATCTTCTCAACGCATTACGTGGCCTGCCCAGCTCCATTTCTTTCTCTTAATGTCAACTACGATATCCCCTATGCCCGTTTGCTCTCTGATCCACACCGCTCTCTTCCTGTCTCTTAACGTTACGCCTAACATTTTTCTTTCCATGGCTGCTTATGCGGTCCTTAACTTGTTCTCGAGCTTCTTTGTTCTCCAACTTTCTGCCCATATGTTAGCACCGGTAGAATGCAATGATTGTACACTTTTCTTTTCAACGTATAGGGGTATTTACTCAAGTTCGCTCATGCGCACCTGACCCTTCTCTTGATCGCACCGCGCCAGCGGAGCGGCAGTCGCCCGCAAGCACTTTCGCAGCAGCCCTAACAGTCAGAGCTGTGACCCCTAACCCGCGGTTCGCACTGAGTTGCGAGCACGGCGGGTTCAGGCCAGGGGGGACAGGGTGAGTCTTTGACTTAAGGTGTTTATTCACCTTGAGTTTACACACACCAACTGAGGCAACAACAGCAGATACAATAAACTAAAACCACCGCGTTCCGCACGACTGAGGTGACAAAACCGCACAATAGTGGAAACACACGAGAGGCTGATAAGGGTTCAGCTCACCTAGCGTGGATCCGCGCTCGGCCCTGGGGCGGTCAGTCGCTCACAAAAGCCGGGCGTTGCAGGGGGACGGCAGTGTCCGCGGCTGAATTGAGATGCGGCCAGTCGCAGCCGAAAGACCGAAACGCCTCGGGGGAATAGCGCTTCTCCCCGAGCGACGGAGAGGGAGTATCCCCGGTTCCAAGAAAGGGGAAAGGAGGGAACGGGGTGCCTCGGTCTCGCGGCCAGGTGCGAAGAGCAGCGGGAGCGGCGAAACGTGCTCTCTCCCCGCTACCCTCCGCGAGCGAGCACGTGATCATCGCATGATAACCGCGCGGCCGCTCCGAAGATAACGGGATGCGCGTGCAATCCCCCCTCCTTAAAATCCCCCTTCAGCCGCGGCCGCCGTCACCTGAGGCTTTTCCGAGAGGGGCCAGCTACTCCGCTATCAGGGCGGTGAAGTCCAAGTCGATTAGGGCCTTGGCCACCCGCCGTCGGTGTCGCTGGGCTGTCGATCCCCGCAGGCCAGGTCGAGGTGCCGGGCGATGGTGACGACGAGCATGATGATGGTGCTGACAAAACCGCAGGGACCTTCTGCGTGGTCCCCGCGGCGGCCTCCAGCAGCCATTTAGCAAACTGCGGGTCCGTCCTTGCCCGCCGAATGACGTCTTCGGTAGCCGTGTTCGTGTGCGGCTCGGTGGTTTTCTTTGAAGGTGCTCCGTCCCCAAGGGCCGCGATCCGCTGTCGATGGAGCAGTGATCTCTCGTGGCTCTCGGGGATGATCAGCCCGCCTTACTCGCAGAACACAGAGCCCGGATCCGGGAAATGCAGGCGCTGTTCGACCGGCGATCTAGTTCAGTGATCGTCCGGCCCTGAAATGGCACGAAAAGCCGGTCGCTTCTCTTCGGGATGCGCGCCCGCTCCTGCCTTTTGCACGGCGTCGCCGAAAAGTAGGAGACGGGAGCCTCCGTGCCGGCCTGGAAGGTCCACGTTGCCACCGAGCGCCTTTCTAGTTTAGTGCCCGGTGCGGCCAAGTGATGTTGGCCTGTGGATCCTGGATGAAAGGGGGTGCCAGGCCGGCTTCTCATCGCGCCCTCGCTCTCTCGGCCACCAGACATGGAAGCCCCGGGAGCGGCAGGAGCCTGTTGTTGTTGCTTGGGCCGCTTGATCCTCGCGTGGTCGGGCCCGCCGGAGTTATGGTACGAGTTCGACAAGCGCTTCTTCGCGTCGGTGGCGCGGAAATCACGGTGGTTCGACATCTTCGCCGAGTACGGAGCAAAGCTTTCTTGATACCCAGCTGGACGAAGGCGGAAGTGCAACTGTCCCGTTTAGGTATCGTCAGGCCCGTTCGTCCCCGTCGCCCCGCCTTTTCGGTGTACGGCATCTCGGAGGGTGCAGAGCCAAAGGCTCGCCGAGCCATTACGGATGGCGGGTTGCGACTCGTTGCGCAGCGGGAGGCCAGTCCGTTCCTGTGGGAGAAGTCTTACGCTCGGCTCCGGCGCCGGGTGCCTGGTTGCGGGCCCGCAACTCGGTCGCGGGGCTTTGCGGTACAGTTCGAAGAATTCTGCGCCGCTGCCCCCATTTCGGACCGGAAGCTGTTTACGGCCTTTTATTGCGATAGCAATTATATGGACTCTTCAACCGCATTTCTGCCGTCGGCGTCGCCGTCGCCGTCGCCGTCGCCGTGAGGTTCCCTATAGATAAAATCTTCGCCGCGCGCCGTATGCCCGAGCGGAAGCGTGCGGGGACGCGCGCTATCACGGAGAGCGAACGCACTCAATCTCCCACGCGCAAGCAAGGAAGCGGGAAGCCAGCGCCGGAGGGAGCGGGGGGGGGGGGGGGGGCGCACTTCTACTCTGCCAACAACCGCGCTCGTCGCTCGCCCGCACCGTCTCTTATCTCCCCACGGCTCTGACCTTTATGCGCCGTGCATTCGCCGCTCAGTTTCCGTTGAAGCGATAGACCGCACGTGCCTTCGCCGCTGCGGCGTATGCGCTTGCTGCCAGAGTTTTGACAGTCGTTGTCTGCAGTCATTCAGTGTGATCTATTCATGTTTGTTTGTGCGCGCTCACACCACGCTTGTTCATTCAGTTAGTAATAGTCGGGCCACATTTTCCAACGCACGCTACATATGTAATGCTGCCCGGATCGGCAGTGCAGCGCTCCAGGTGTGTCCCTTCGCACGCGCTGCCCACGGGAAGCGCTTCTCATCAACACCACCGTTTCACACGCGCCTTCTCGTGGTCATCGAGTCTCTCTTCATGTCGGTCTACTTACGCCGCAGCACAGCTGCTTACTTAATCAGCTCATGTTTACTACAATTCACATTGCTACCAAAGCCGCTCACCTTACTTCGTATGACATTGCTGTGTTGCTATCGCATTAATTGCTTCGCCCTTAGGGCGAAATTGTGACATTTTTTCTCCTCGTCGCTGGCTGCTGGGGCTTCGCTTTTCTCGCCGCCTCTTGCGTGGAATACATCACTGACTGTCCATGGCCTGCTCGTTTGTACACACAGCGAAAACGGTCTTTTATGCTTGGTTGTAGTAGCACGGTTCCCGACGGGCGGTCTGCGGCTGCGACAATTTGGTTAACCCCTCTCGCTTCTTCCAAAGAGAAAGCGCATGCTCGCTCTGGAAGGCTGCACGCCAGACATCGAAGGAGCGTTCCGTCCGATATTGCGCACAATGAAATAGCCTCTGCAAACCGGACAGAGTTAGTTCTGCCGAGATCGCAAGTTATAGCGCCGCAGTGGGCTCGAACGTCGAGCTGTGCCTCCCGATGTCACTGCCTGCGGGCGCGGGAGAGCGTACCCTGTGTCGTAATAGGGTTTGAGGTCGCAGACATGCACCGGTCTGCTGATTGGTCTTAAGTCCGCCAGCCTGTACACGAGCGAAGAGACAGTCTCTCGCACCCGGTACGGTCCGGTCCATTTCGGCGCCAGAGAAGCTGAGAATTTCTTACTGGCGTCGCTTAGGACGTGATTCCGCCTCAACACCAGGTCGCCCACTTTGTACTGAACTTCCCGATGAGAGCGGTCGTACTGCGCTCTCTGCTCGGCGCGAGCAGTGCTCAGGTTCCGTCGCGCTTTGCGTAAAGCCTCCGTTGCGCGCAGCCCAGTTGCATAATCGGCGCGTGCCGACGAAACAACCAGTTCCGTGCTGCTGCGTTCCTGTAGAGTGCGTTCTACCGGATTCAACAGCTCCCTGCCAAGATTGAGGGTGGCGGGTGTACACCCAGTCGAGCGATTCACTGTCGACCTGATAGCAAATCCAATTTCAGGGAGACAAGCGTCCCAATCGCTGTGCGTCCCCGCAAATGCAACGAGCATGTGTTTGATGTTGCGGTTCACACGTTCAGTGGGATTCGCCTGGGCGTGGTACGTGGTTGTTCTCCTGTGCTTAATGCCGAGAGCTGCACAAGAATACACGAATAATTTGGCCGTGAAATAGGACGCATTGTCCGTTGTCAACTGCTCAGGGTAGCCGAATCGTGTAAACACCTCGATCAGCTTCCCCATGATTACGCGTGCCGACAGCTTCCGCAGGGGGAACAGTTCCACCTACTTGCTGAAATGGTCTGTGACGACGAGAAGGAATTGGTTCCCGCTCGGTGTCCTTGGGTAAGGTCCCATGACGTCACATGCCGCAATCTGCCAGGGTGTTCGGCTATTAATCGGCTGCATGAGCCCGGGTGGTCGTCCACCACGCGGCTTCACGCGTCGGCACACGTTGCATGAGCGGGCGTAGCGCATCACATCCCGCTTCATTCCAGGCCAGGTAGCAAAGCGGCACAACTTAAGGTAAGTCTTAGGGCCACTCGCATGCCCAGCGATACACGTATCGTGAAAGTAGCGTAAAAGTGCTCCTCTCAGCGTGCGTGGAATGACCGCTTTGAAGGACTCATGTGTATCCTCCTCCGCGGAAATGTATCTCAGCAGGACGCCGTCAGAATCTAGCAGGTAGGAATCCAACGCGCTCACAGCACTACCAGCTGTTTCGGAGCGCCGCGCACTCACAGCAATACCAGCTGCATCCACGTGCGCCGCGGCCGCGCCGCCGGGCTCCCGGAGCCCCTCAAACACTTTCTTACAAAAGGGATCCTCCCGCTGTGCATCTAACAGCTCCTTTCTGTTGAACACGCTCTCCACTGAACTGACGCAGTCCAAGTGGTTCACGCTTTCGTCCTGAAAGGTGGTTCGTCCGTCCTCCCTTTGGGACTATTGCCGTCGAGCATTGTAGCAGTTACTCTGCTCTTAGGCTGAGTCTCTGAAGAGTCAGGACGGGTATTAATGTTACCCCTCCTGATGATTTCGAGTGTCGCCGCAGTTAATCTGCTCTCGAGCTCAGTTTCGGGCGAGGCGAGTTGAGTAGTAATGTTACTCTCCTCACGGTCAACGGGCGCGCGCGAAAGTGCGTCCGCCACCACGTTGTTCTTTCCTCTCCTGTAGCGAACGGTAAAGTCATATCGCTGCAGGAGAAGTGCCCATCGCGCGAGCCGGCCGCTCGGCTCTCCTAGACGCCTAAGCCAAGTTAGTGCCACGTGATCAGTCTCGATAATAAATGAAACTCCATCAACGTAGTAGTCGAACTTTTTGAGAGCGAAAATCATCGCGAGACATTCCTTTTCTGTCACAGAATAATTTTTCCTCTGCGGGGCTCAAAGAGCGGCTAGCAAATGCTACCGGCCGCAAGCTACCTTCGTGCTGTTGGAGCAAAACCGCTCCTAGGCCAAGGTCGCTGGCGTCCGTGTGTATGACAAATTCCTTGTTCAAATCTGGTAGTTTTAACTCAGTGGTCTCCACGAGGCGCGTTTACGAGGTTGCGCAGTGCCGCCTCTCGCTCGGGACCCCATCTCCACTGCTCACCTTTCCTTAACAGCATAGTCAAGGGGGCTTGCAGTGTAGCGCAGTCTGGGATGAACTGGCGATAGAAGTTCACCAGCCCCAAAAAGCGTCTCAGTCCGCCTATGTCTACCGGTGACGGGTAGTTGCAATAATGCCTGAACCTTGTCGTCGCACGGCAGAAGGCGTCCGTTATCCAGTGTAAACCCCAGTAGCGTTACTCGGGTTGCTGCTATCTGAGTCCTTGGTAGGGTTTAGCGTTATCCCCGCGGACCTCAACGCTCCAACCGTCCCTGAGATGGCGTAAGTGCTCATCAAAAGTCCGTGAGTATACCACGACATCGTCTAGGTAAGCAAGAGCATAGTGCCACCTTGCGTCACCCAGGACGCGATCCATTAGGCGCTGGTAAGTCGCAGGCGCACCGACCAGTCCAAAAGGCATTCGGGTAAACTGATAAAGGCCCCGGTGACAAGTGAAGGCAGTCTTCTCTCGGTCACGGGGATCTACCTCCACCTGAAAGTATCCTCTGCTTGCATCGAGCGTCGTGAAGTACTTCGCTCCGCCAACATTGGACACGATCGAGGGAATGCTAGGAAGCGGATATGCATCCTTGCGTGTTACCTCGTTCAGGCGGCGATAGTCAACACAAAGGCGGGTCGTCCCATCCTTTTTAGGAACCAACACCACAGGAAAACCCCATGGGCTATCGGACCTTTCAACAACGCCTGTATCGAGCAGTTCGTCCAGGGCGCTGTCTAGTGCTTTCCTCTTAGCCAAACTAACCGGCCGAGGATTGCACTTCCACGGAGAGGCGTCGCCTGTCTCAATTTTGTGCCTAACTAGCGTGGTGCAGCCAGGCCGCTCTGTGAATACGGCGTCATATTCATTCAGAAGCGATGAGAGGCGAGCCTTTTCTTCCACCGACAAACTGCTTGAGCCGTTCAGCAGCGGGTGGTCTCGTTCACCCCTCACTGCAGCGCACTGTGCTACCGCAGCGGGGGTTGGGGGCCGTGCGGGAGGGGAGCGGTTCCCCTCCGCGCCTTTTTCCTCATCGCGGCTGCCTGGTCGGCATGTCGACCCGGCGGAAACCTTTCTGAGTGACCTTTTTGGGCAATCGTTGAGTCGGTCTGCGCGCGAAGCATCATCGAACGAAGTTGTCTCTGACGCTTTTTGAAATTTAACGAAAGGTTTCAGGGCGCCGCATGCTCGCTCCCTATATCCTCCCTTGCGGACGTCAATAACAATGCCCGTCTTGGCGAGGAAGTCTCTACCAAGAATTATAGGAACCGACAGGCCGGGGAGGTGAGCGAGGCGTTGTCGCCTCACGCGTTTCTCCCACCGCACCACAAGCCTAGCAGCACCGCTCGCGTGCGCCGTGCCGCTGGCGAGTCGGAAAGTTACATTACTCTCTCTCAGTCGGACGCCGTTCCGACGGAGATGTTCACACACCTCGTCGCCAAAGAGTGAAGCGCTTGCTCCCGTGTCTAATAGCGCAAAAAACCTGCGCCGGGCGACTGTAACCTCTATGATCGGCACTGGCGTGTCGTTGGATGGTCCGAAACGACAAGCCAGCGGGGCAAGGAGTTCATGTGTCTGACTTGGCGCCGCTGTAACCGCCGCCGGCCATGCAGCGTTGCTCACCGGCGGCTCCGCTCGTTTCCCGAAAGCGCGTGCTCTCGGTTCGCAGGTTGTCTGCAATCCCGGGCGAAGTGCCCCGGCTGGTTGCACCGATAACAGAGGATAGGTGGCCTTTGTCGGGCTTGGCGTGCAGTGCCTCGCGCCGGTTGGCCATTGTTCCTCCCTATCGACTGCTCCCTTGCAGGCGCGCTCTGCTCTGGCACCCTCGGGTCGGCATGTCGACCACGATTCTGCATACCTCGACCATCGGCAGCGCGTGCTGCACGCATGGCATACGTGTACGGGTCGAGAGCCCGGTCAGATAATTCCCAACCGCTTCTCAGGGGTCCGTCACTGAAGGCAATCGCACCATCTCCCCGGGAACGAGTGCGAAAAGTGTCCCCGTTCCATGCGCATCGCGGCTCAAGTGCCTGCGACGCCGGGGGTGGAGGCCGGTATGAACGCGAGGCGAGTATGTCCGCCTGTATGCGCTTTGCCTCCGAGGCCAGCTCATCCAAATCCCTGAACTTGCCGCCTCTCAAATACGCTGCGAAAGTAGGATGAGCTTGTCGCGTGACTCTCTCCACCTTATCGCAATTCGGAGCAGAGGGGTCAGCGGTACGATAAAGGTCGTCCATCGCCCTTACGTACTCGAGCAAGGATTCGTCCGGATGCTGAGTGCGTAGCTCTAACTCGCGTCGCAGACGACGCTGGTAATCTGCGGGCAAGAATTCCTCGCGTAAGGTCGCTCGGAACTCGGCCAGCGTACGAGACCGATGACCAGTAAGCCGGAACCAGCGGGCAGCGTGATCAGTCAGCGACACTGGTACGACGCGTTCCAGCATCTCACCATCGGACAGCCCCGTCGCCTGCTGGTAAGTCAGCATGCGATCGAGGTATTCGTTGGCACTGACTACATCATGGTACCCGCTATAGGTGGGTAAGTCCACCCTCACTCTCGGTCTAGCAGCTGCGGTAGATGTCAGCAGAGTGTTCTGCACGACACCTGTCAAGCTTTCAATCAGGCGCATAGCATCGCGCAACAGCATCGGCTGTGACTCGCTCTGACCAGTAATGTCTGGCACAGGAGCTGGGTGCGCTGAGCACGTATGCCGCTGTGGCTCCATGCTCTCCGCAAACTCTGACGAAGGGTTCGGCGTAACGTGCCTCACGCCTTCGAGGGTACGTCCTGTCGGAGAGAGCGCCTCACGTGTAGCGCTACCCTCTTCGAAGCTGATCAAATTCCCAGGGCTAACGTTCGCCGCAGGTTTTGACTGTGCGGTAGCGGTTACCGCCGCTTCGAATTGTTGCCTGTTGGTAGCCACCTGTGACAGCGTGTACAACGGCTGTAAGTCAGCCCCGTATGCTGCCATGGTTCGTTCGTGTGGTAGCAGTCACTCACACAAACAGACTCAACCTGTCACACCTCTGGCCCCACGTTGGGCGCCAAATATAGGGGTATTTACTCAAGTTCGCTCGTGCGCACCTGACCCTTCTCTGGATCACACCGCGCCAGCGGAGCGGCAGTCGCTCGCAAGCACTTTCGCAGCAGCCCTAACAGTCAGAGCTGTGACCCCTAACCCGCGGTTCGCACTGAGTTGCGACCACGGCGGGTTCAGGCCAGGGGGGACAGGGTGAGTCTTTGACTTAAGGTGTTTATTCACCTTGAGTTTACACACCAACTGAGGCAACAACAGGTACACAAAATAAAACGGCAACCACAGCGGCGGAGCGTTCCGCACGACTGAGGTGACAAAAATCACAGAATCGTGGAAACACACGAGAGGCTGATAAGGGTTCAGCTCACCTAGCGTGGATCCGCGCTCGGCCCTGGGGCGGTCAGTCGCTCACAAAAGCCGGGCGTTGCAGGGGGACGGCGTGCGGCAGTCTCCGCGGCTGAATTGAGATGCGGCCAGTCGCAAGCTCCTCAGCCGAAAGACAAAAACGCCTCGGGGGAATAGCGCTTCTCCCCGAGCGACGGAGAGGGAGTATCCCCGGTTCCAAGAAAGGGGAAAGGAGGGAACGGGGTGCCTCGGATGCGGTCTCGCGGCCAGGCGCGAAGAGCAGCGGGAGCGGCGAAACGTGCTCTCTCCCCGCTACCCTCCGCGAGCGAGCACGTGATCATCGCATGATAACCGCGCGGCCGCTCCGAAGACATCGGGATGCGCGTGCGATCCCACAAGGGGGAGTAGGAGGTAAAGAATACAATCACCATATATATAGAGCAAACGCGAAAGGCCGTGGGTGGACGGGAGGGAGAGAGAGGAGGCGACGTTTAGCCGTGGCACCAAATGCGTAATTATATAAAAACGTTGCGAGGCGAGAAGGTGGTAAAGACTTCCGACGCTGCTCGACGAGTGTCCCGTTTTAATCCCGTCGAAAACCTCCGAGCCGCCACCCCCAGAGGCACCGGCAACAGTCACCAACGCCGCGCGCGTTCGTTGCGAACGCGGGCAAAACGCCGACGGCGTCGACAACAGTTCTGCGCGTTGCTGGTGCTGCAGCATGTCCAAGTTTATACAGCTGATAAAACTACTATCCTTACTCCGTATAGCTCTCTACTAATTTGCTGTCGCAATTGATGCTTCGCCTTTCGGGTGAAACTGCGCCAATTTTTAAATGCAGAGCATTTCTTTAACTCACATGCAGCGTGCGCCGTCCGTCCGCAACAGCTCGAGCTCAGGTGCGCCCTCTCCCCCACTCCTCCTCTCCCGCATCACGCTTGCAGCACATGTGCAGCGCGCGAAGCGTCGTAGTTGAGTCGCGCTCCGGCGCTGCAAGCACCGTAGCAACAGCAGGTGCTGGCGTGATAGCGCGCCCTCTCTCCACCCCCTCTCCCTCTAACGCCTCCGCGCTAGGAATATAAAGCGGGTTGGCGCAGGCTCCACTCGTCAACTCCTGCGCTCTCTTGCGTTCGTCGGCGGTCGCAGTTGATAAGCGATGGAAGCAAGACCTTCAACTAGTACCTCGACGCAATCCGCATCAGCGCCGAAGCACCAGTTCAAGACATCGTACCATCGTCTTCGTCCACGGCGGCAGAAAACAAGGCGGCGAGGCGGCGCGCTGCCGACGCCGAACGCAAGCGTCGTAAGCGTGCTGCCGACGCCGAACTTCGTGAACGAGAAACCGCGGCCAGGCGTCAACGTCGACAAGCGGATCCCGAGCAGCGTGCACGAGAAGCCGCGGGCAGGCGTCAGCGTCGGGCCGCGGACCCTTCGAGTCGAGAACGACACGCGGCTGCGACACGTCAGCGTCGGGCCGCGGACCCCGGCGTACGGGAACGAGAGGCGGCGGCGAGCAAGCGTCGTCGTCTGGAGGCCGCCGCCGCGGAGCCCGTCGCCCCGGAGGGCGCTGGCGCGGAAGCCGTCGGGCAACGTCAACGGGACTTTGGGGGTGCCGACGCGCGCTTCAAACGCGAGTTCCTGGACCGGAGCTTCGGGCGCAGCTGCGACGTGTGCGACCGGCTGTGGTTCGCCAACAACTTATATAATAAGAAGAATCGCAGTGATGCCAATAAAATAAAAACAACTTTACGTTACCTACTTACGATTCTCTCTTCTCTCTCAACCCAGACCACCACCACCACACCAACAACACCAACAACACCAACACCACGGAACCCCACTTTGCTCTGCATTTACACGTGTCCCTCGCGCGGGGGCATGCGACGGAGCTTTTTTAAAATTTGAGAGTCGGCGTCCATGTTGCGGTTCTAATGGCTCTCACAATCGTGATATTGTAAAACAGGACCTTGAATGTCACGTTTTCGCACTTTAAATACTTGCATTGGTCATATTCAGCTTAAAAGCTTTAGTTGCCGGTAGATCAATTCACGAAGGATGTTCTGCCGTCCTCTTATTGAGGCAGTGAAAAAAAATATTTGTCAAAAACTCACTATAATTACCAGAATGACTGCAGTGGTTATGTGCAATATACATCTAGCGTTATGCGTAACGACTTCGGCGCTAAGCGCAGCAATAGGTTGGTCAATGTTGGGTTTGTGAATACATTTGGTTGAAATGTACTGACAAAAATTAAGAAATGATGGTTCATCCCTCTTTCGTAGGAATCGGTAGAACGCGAAAGTGAAACGTGCCTTCACCGAAGCTGGAGCTCACTGTCCGTTTCATCGAAATGCGGATGATTTGCGCGGGGAGGCGACCGTGTTGCATGTTTTCTTCGCACGCGGCGTGCTGTTGGCGAATTGGGAGCTGAAACTCTCCAGGCGTCTCAACGCGCCGACTTGCCCGCGAGAAATTGCTGAGGTCGTTCTAAGCCACGTGTCGGTGCATGCAACCTTGGCGTATTGGTTTCAATGTCGTGTTTCTGTAAGTGAGCTCCTGGGTTCGAATCCTGCCGTCGGACGCTTTTAATAATGTTTATTTTATTATTTATTACACAGTGCTTCGTTGAAATTGAGTTTACGCAGTCACGAAGCCGTTTACACTTGGTTCATTATTCTGTGGCTACACCGCGTTGGAGCCTCCGCTGCGCTCTGACTACCGAAGCGCTCCTGGTCCGCGCTCGTTTTTCGTACAACTTTCAGGCCCATGCGAAGGCTGCAAAGGCGAGAACAATCAATGAGCGTAGACAGGCCACTTTTTTTTAGCCTACTTGTTCATTCAGCATATACGCGGGAAAACGCATTGTTGTGAAGGCGTAGTCGCTCCTGGCAAGATACCGTACAATGACCCATTGCCGGTCTTGAGCTGTGCGTAAGCACGCAATATGTGCCGTTGGGTACAACATGGAGAGTAGCCAGTGAATTAATGAAAGCTTGTCTCTTACTTTTTTACTTACTACCTGTTCTATAGATCGCATTCCGTATTGATAGTACAGCTGTCAAGCTCATGCACGTTACGCTGTCGCAGTGCAGTACGCGTTCTAGTTTGCACATGTGCAAGATGAAAATTGAAAGTTGATTTCTGTAATTACCTATCTTATGGCGGGCATATAAACTCTCCAAGCAGCCACCAAGTTCATAAATACAGCACAACAAATATGTTCTTTCAGCGTTTTCTTTTAGATTTCTGGCGGTCAGAAAGGCACCTTACAGAGCAGGAGAATGCCGCATCGAGTAAGTAAAAAAACCACTCTTTCGCCTTCACTAAGCGTTAGGAAGGTCGCGAGTCACGGATGGCAAGCGTGAGCGCTTAGTGTGAAAGCGCACCACGCATAAAACAAGCGTGTAAAAAATAACCTTCACTCACGCTTCGCAAGCGTTACGCATCCCGCGAGTCATGCTTAGGAAGCGTGATTTTTTCAGCGTGAAAGCACACCACGCTTGGAACAAGCGTGCAAAAAATCGTCGACACTCACGCTTGCTAAGCGTGAACAATTTTAGAGTGTAGTCCGCGTGCATGTAAATTGTCTGTATCGTGTTAGCGTGTCTGTATAAAGTCTGTGTTGCATGTTAAAAAAAAAATGTCACAGTTTCGCCCTAAGGGCGAAGCAATGAATGCGATAGCAACACAGCAATGTCATACGAAGTAAGGTGAGCGGCTTTGGTAGCAATATGAATTCTAGTAAACATGAGCCTATTAAGTAAGCAGGTGTGCTGCGGCGTAAGTAGACCGACATGAAGAGAGACTCGATGACCACGACAAGGCGCGTGTGGAGCGGTGGTGTTGATGAGAAGCGCTTCCCGTGGGCAGCGCGTGCGAAGGGACACACCTGTAGCGCTGCACTGCCGATCCGGGCAGCATTGCATGTGTAGGGTGCGTTGGAAAATGTGGCCCGACTATTCTAACTGAATTAACAAGCGTGGTGTCAGCGCACAAAGCAAACATGAATAGATCACACTGAATGACTGCAGACAACGACTGTCAAAACGCTGGCAGCAAGCGCATCCGCCGCAGTGGGCGAAGGTACGTGCGGTCTATCGCTTCAACGGAAATTGAACGGCGAATGCACTGCGCATACAAAGGTCAGAGCCGTGTGGAGATAAGAGACGGTGCGGGCGAGCGACACAGCTGGGCAAAGTACGAACGCGGTTGTTGGCAGAGTTGCCCCCCCCCCCCCCCTCTGCTCCCTCCCGCGCTGCCTTCCCTCTTTCTTGTTTTCACGTGGGAGATTGAGTTCGCCTTGCGCCCGGTTGCAAGATAGGCCTTTGGTGCCGGAGCACAGCGTCGCCCCGCCTCCCTCCCTCCCATACCCCCGCGGTCTTTCGCGCGACAATCGCGTTTGCTTTCCGCAGTGCGTTCGCTCTCCGTGATAGCGCGCGTCCCCCGCACGCTTCTGCTCGAGCATACGGCGCGCGGCGACGATTTTATCACTACGGAACCTCACGGCGACGGCGACGACGACGGCAGAAATCCTGTTGAATTGTCCATATAATTGCTATCGCAATAAAAATGTCGCAGTTTCACTCAAAAGGTGAAGCATCAATTGCGATAGCAATTTAGTAGAGAGCTATACGGAGTAAGGATAGTAGTTTTATCAGCTGTATAAACTTGGACATGCAGCAGCACCAGCAACGCGCAGAACTGTTGTCGACGCCCTCGCCGTTTTGCCCGCGTTCGCACCGAACGCGCGCGGCGTTGGTGACTGTTGCCAGGGCCTCTGGGGGCGGCTCGGAGGTTTTCGACGACGATCAGAACGGGAGACTCGTCGAGCAGCGTCGGAAGTCTTTACCACCTTCACGCCTCGCAACGTTTTTATATAAATACGCATTTGGTGCCGCAGCTAAACGTCGCCTCCCCTCCCTCCCTCCCTCCAGTCCCTCTAAGGCCTTCGCGCGACGGAAGAAGTCGCGTTTGCTCTCTATATATGGTGATTGTAAAGAAAGAAAGAGACGCTTAATTCTGTAGCCCTTCAGGGAGCACGGCGCAGAACGCGCGTTTGTTCTCTGCCATGCGTTCGCTCCCAAGCGCGCGTCCCTCGCGCGCTTTCACTCGCACATACAGCGTCCGGCGCGCGGCGTCCATTTAATCGCCGGTGACTTGATACTGAACCTCACGGCGACGGCAACGGTGACGCCGACGGCAGAAATCCTCTTTGAGTGTCCATATAATTGCTATCGCAATAAAAAAAAAGGGGGGGGGGACTTTGGCTTCAGCACGCCGTCACTGCTTCTGCCCAAAAAAGGAGATATTGTATTTATCTCGACTGGTCTGACCTGCACTGTAACGTAATTTACACCCATTTCTCGCTTAAGGACATCAAATAATTTACAGTGTATGTTCCCAAACCCTCTTTCCTTCCTTTCCATGCTGTTTTTTTGCGAATATATAAAGTTGGAAGCAATAAGCGCATACGGTTGCTAGTTAGCGTAAAGGATGTGTGTCGCTCTTCTGTGTGTACTTCGCCCGAGCGCTGGTGATCTAGAATTTCAACTAAGCCTGACGACACTGGGAGGACGAACGAACGAGGACGATGAAACGACCACGACGGCATGGCAATTTCGGAAGGATCACCACTAGGCGTAGTAAAGATAGGAGTGCCGTCGGATGTGCTAACTATTCGGGTGAACTATTCAGCCAGACCGCAGCAGAAGCAGCGGTAAAGTCGAAGGGAAAGGCAAAGAACAGTTCTCTTTAGAAGAACGCACGTTATTTGGTCAATGCTCGGACGTCGATTGCTGTCTTGCGCCTTGCAAAACGAACTTTATAAAGGATTACAGTGTTCGTGCAGGTCTAACCGCACAACGGCCTCCAGCTATTCTACACGACCTAAAAACTGTTCATTCTTAAATGCAATCGTGATGGAGGGTGCCAGGGCCCATGTAGAGCGTTAAAACCCCTTCAGTTCACCACCACAATATCCAACTGCGATCTTTGTTACGCCGTTCTAGCCTCTTTTACCTCATTTTCGTTATTCAGGAAGGCCAGAGGTCGCAGAGTGCACATATGGGGTGGTCGCGATGGCGGGAATTATTGGATTATAGGAAGGCCAGCGTGGTGGGTTTCCGCTGAGTACCGACTAGGAAGACGGGTGTTCGGAATTGCGAGAGTTTGGAATGACATTGCCGCCTCTGATCTCGGGCCTGAAAAGTTATGCAGGGCCGGAGAACCAAGCGAGTTAATTCGGAGAGTTGTTCGCTGAAAGTTCGTGCGAATACCGAACACGGCCGTAAGTCGCGGCCACTCCCTGTTAAGCTGGATTCACACGACGGGACGCATTGCCTAATAAGTCTGCAGACGAGCGTGACGTGGCTTAGCTGCAATGAATCCCGTCTCTGGACGTGCTTCGCTTTTCTTTATTTTTCTTATTTTTTATTTTTAAGAGTGACATTGAATCTACTCAGCGAGAACCCGACCAGCGACTGACCAGCGACCGACCCAGGTGAAACCATGGAATGAGAGGCAACAAATGCTTCTGAGAACTGACATTAGGGCAAGTTGGGTTAAAGCGTCATCTTACGTACAGGGCAAGAGCACGCGGACGGAGACAAAGATGACAGGACCACACACCAATGCACTATCGATCATTAACCGTCACAGAAATGAACTCACGAGGGCAAATAGTATTGAAGCGTAAGGTGTTTGGAAAGCAAACGATGTATGCATCAGTCACCCTTCAGTGTCATTGCCACAGATAGGATGGAATTTCCTTCAAAACACTGACAGAGATTGGACAGAATCGTGCGCGCATAACGTTCATGTATGGGAAGTAATAATGAGCATGCTCCCGATTACAATACCACGCTTGTTTTTGTGCATCGTTCTTGGAGTGCGCGTGAAGTGATCGTGTATAAAATATGTGTTCATTTGAATAAATTTCTCAGTTGTGGGTCAGCGCCCGTCCTGTCGTCTTCGTTTCCGTCCATGTGTTCTTGCGCTGTGCATAAGTGTATATGTTTTCAAATCAAATAATAATAATAATAATAATAATAATAAAATAATAATAATAATAATAATAATAATAATAATAATAATAATAATAATAATAATAATAATAATAATAATAATAATAATAAGGTGAAACAAAGCTTCGCTTTAAAGTAAAGCTAGGTTATCATCGTACGCATACTCCTATCTTACCAAAGCTGACTAGGTCTTTTAGACGTCTCTCTACCACCCCTCTCTCTCTATCTCTCTCCCTTCTTTCTATTCCCCTTCTCCCTTCCCCCAGCGTAGGATAGTCAACCGCACTCTTGACTGGTTAACATCCCTGCCTTCCTTTTATCTCTTTCTCTCATGGCGCATGTGTCACGTGTCAGTTTTTCATGCTCTTTCCTTGTAACAGCTCGAGCTTTGATATGGTGTGTTAAACTTGAGCCGTCTTCGGGATCGGCCCACAATTCTCAGTACTCTCCGCGTAGACGCTACGTAGAAACTGTGCGACGTTGTACCGCCTTCATGAAAGGCCCTCGTAGATCACCTTTGCTTGCCGGAGTGCAAAACCCATCGTCGTTTTAACCTAGAACACGTGACATAGACGTAGGTAGATCACGTCACAATCCGTGTACTTGTCTCTCTAGCGCCCATGTAGTACCTACGCAGAACCCAACAATCAGCTTCTCCTATAAATTAGCGTCGAACGAACGCAGTAGGAATCATGCCGTGGCCACCGTATATCGTCGTCACTGTCGTTTTGCCGCTGTCGTCACAAACACGTACGCTCCCGTCACACGGACAACTGCTCGATTTTACTAAAACGGGTTGGTCCACCTGGTTATGCTTTGCGGAATCCCAAACAATGCTGGATATCGATCTACGTGCCAAACGCTTCGCATAGCATCGATTTCCACGGTGCGTGCTATCTGATCATTTTTTTTCTTTCGAACTGGAAGCCTGATATCGTGGCATTTCTTTGCTTTGGTTATACGAAGCAGAGTGTAGCCTGTAGGCCGTAGAACTTGTAGAGACTGTTGGTGCTGTAGGCTGTGTTGACTGTAGGCTTGCTAGCATTTCTGTCAATAATGCGGCGAAGCCCGAGCTTGCAGGAGGTGGACTTGGAGTGTGAGCTTCACGGCACCGTGTCAGATAATGCAGTGAAGCCGCCGCTCGCGGCTCTAGGGTGGACATGGAGCGATGCTTCGCTTCAAGTGCGTGTAACCTGGCAGAGCGATTGGAGCGATTCTTCACTTAAACTTCGTGCACAACTTGCACCGCTGAGGCTAAATCCAAACAAGACAGACATGTCCCTCTGTCGAAACGTCGGCCCCTGGGACACACCATGCTCGACCACTGTTGATCGGTGAGTACAGAAACACGATAGGGGCAAAGCGTGGATTAAGTTCCATAGTTGCATGAGCTCACAAAATTTATGCCTGGAAAAGGCTTTACGAGGCGACATATTGTGTTAGAGATCTATTATATTTGAGAAGGAAGGGCATTTTATGTTGTTTTGTTTTGTTTTAGCAGCTGCGTGTGGGCAGTGGTTGCGGGGGCAGGGGGCCATTGCTATTCGTATCTGACTGACACACTTTTACTTCCTTGGCGGCCCCTGCGCCATCTTAGGTGCTCTCGCACACACCTTGGTGTGTGTCTTAAAGGGCCCCTAAAACACTTTTTAACGAAGTCGAGAAATTAATTTGGTGTTAAAATGAACTATTTCAGAAATACTATGCAGAAAAAAGTATTTCAATCCGTTCAGCAGAAGCCGAGTTATATTGGCAATCAAAGATGGGCTATGATCACCCCTTCGTGGTGATCGCGCTCCTTCTTCAATACGTTGTACTATACACGAAGGCTACGGCGGAGCGGGTCCCCAACGCTCCGCCTACAGAAGGTCACTGTGGCGCGCAGTTCAATATTGACTCGGAGGCTATCCTTCAACTTACGGTTGATTTCACGGGGTCTCATCCCTTTTCTGGGCTACAGAAAAGGGATGAGACCCCGTCTGGGCTTTTCTGGGCTCGCTCGCTCGCTCGCTCGCTCGCTCGCTCGCTCACTCACTCACTCACTCACTCACTCACTCACTCACTCACTCACTCACTCACTCACTCACTCACTCACTCACTCACTCACTCACTCACTCACTCACTCACTCACTCACTCACTCACTCACTCACTCACTCACTCACTCACTCACTCACTCACTCACTCACTCACTCACTCACTCACTCACTCACTCACTCACTCACTCACTCACTCACTCACTCACTCACTCACTCACTCACGAGTGGCACATTTCTATTTGCGCCGCAGTTAAACGTCGCCTCCCCTCTCTCTCTCCCTCCCGTCCCCCCACAGCCTTTTGCGCGACGGAAAGTCGCGTTTGCTCTCTATATATGGAAAGGAGGAAAGAGACGCTTAATTCTGCAGCCCTTCAGGGAGCACGGCGCAGAACGCGCGTTTGCTCTCCGACGTGCGTTCGCTCCCTATGAAAGCGCGCGTCCCTCGCGCCCTCTCACTCGCACATACAGCGTCCGGAGCGCGGCGACGATTTCATCGCCGTTGACGTCATACGGAACCTCACGGCGACGCCGACGGCGACGCCGACGGCAGAAATCCGCTTTGGAGTGTCCGTATAATTGCTATCGCAATAAAAGCTAAACTGTGCGTGAAACATTGCCTGGCCGCATCTTCAGGCACTCTTTGCGTGCCCGTTTTCGAAGCAGAAGAGAAGAGAGGTGAAAAAAAAAATGACTACAAATACAACCATGACAGCGCTTCGCTGTTTTATAAACGCGAAAATTAATTTATTCGCTCCAGGCAGACCCTCCCAAAGCTGTGCTATGCAACGAGGTTAAGCTTAATGATTAAACAATGAAAAAAAGTGTTAATTAAACGGCTCACCGCGAGGCGGCGGCTGCTCGCTCATCTATTGTCTGTAGAACTGAGGTTAGGCAATTGCAAAATAATGCACGACATTATATGGCATATCAACATAAAATGAATTGAACGCAACACAAGGTCAATTGAAACGTGAGAGCATAGCTATGGCGACATTTATAAGGGAAAGCAATAAAGAAATAATCCTCCTAGCAGTTTAAAAAGTGTTATAAAATTCTGTTTCTAAGAAATAAATCACCCAACATAGACGCGTAATGTCTTCTTGGAGGTACTGAAACAGTCTCTAGCTTCACTGTGACACGAAATTTTCAATCCCCGGCGAATCTCTTTAACGTTTCTGAGAATCCCAGCGATCGCCTATATTCCGGCTCTGTACAAAAATTTGCACAATTTCTCTTTGTCCATTCAAGTCGTTAAGGAGGCCTATTGCGAAATAGCTTTTTATCGTTCTGTAAGCATGCCGGGCTTAAGCACGAAATATAGCTGCGTTCTGAATTCGGGCCGTTGCAGAATACTTCACAGTCTCAGCTGTCGTTTGTCCAGCCTGGAAGAGAGTTTTGCGAGACTTATTTTTGTCACTGCGAGTATGTCGAAATGGCCTTGCGCCGTGTTCTAGACGCGGCTGCGGGCTTCATTGCGAACCGTGGCTTCGCTTTTGAGAGCTTGTTTGGTCACTTGTTCAGCATCTTTCCAGTTTAAAAGCAGCGTCTTTCCCAGTTTAGAATAAAAAGAAAAGCGTTTTCGCAAGTTTTGTCTTTCCTATTGAATTGAATGGTAACTCCCAAAATTGAGCTCAACTCCCTGCAGTCGTGCGTATGAAATGCAGTGTTGCCCTGAAAACGTTTTGTGCGAATAGCATTATTTGCCTATTTCAGCGGTTTCTTTGATATCGGCTTCTATCTATCTATCTATCTATCTATCTATCTATCTATCTATCTATCTATCTATCTATCTATCTATCTATCTATCTATCTATCTATCTATCTATCTATCTATCTATCTATCTATCTATCTATCTATCTATCTATCTATCTATCTATCTATCTATCTATCTATCTATCTATCTATCTATCTATCTATCTATCTATCTATCTATCTATCTATCTATCTATCTATCTATCTATCTATCTATCTATCTATCTATCTATCTATCTATCTATCTATCTATCTATCTATCTATCTAGTTAAATGAGGCACTCTAACCCACGACCTTTGGTGGGAGAAAACAAGTAACAGGATGTAACACTGCATTCGAATGAGAATGCCAAGTAATTTAATGAATGTCTCGTGATCGCGCAGGCAAACCTAGCCTTCATCCTCTTTAGCGTATGATAAATTGGCTGTCAACGTTTATTGTTATATAGCGGCTGTGGTTCTACATACTGTAACTGGGATTTCGACTCGGGGCTTGTTCCTACAAGAATTGCCTAAATTCTGCAAGTCTGCTGCACCCAAAGTAAAGTGAGCGATCCCACCATCTGACCCTAAAAACCACAGGAACTCTCGGCGGATTAGTAACTTTCCCACGGAACAAATGTCACAGCTTTTTGCAGGCTCCCAGCTGACTTCTAATTTGGAGCCGGTTAGACGTTCGCGAGAAAAAAAGAAAAAAGGAATTGCGGGCTAAAACAGCCACTCAAGGATGTCGCTGTATAGTCGAGTAATGTATAGACAATGCAGCTTTTATTTGAAATTCTTGATAATTACCTTTGAAAGCAAAAAATTAGGGACTCTGGCGCATGTTGCGTTGCTGGTGGATACCGAGCAACGCAACGCCCCCGCCATATAAAAAACGACTCCGTAACTTCTCTTAGCAGCTACGTTGTTAAAAAAATAATAATAAAAAATTTGCATCGTGCTGAAAGCCTTTCAACCCCCGCATTCAGAAAGGCACCTTGAAGCTCATCCGTGACTAATGCGTGACTTGTTGTAAATGACGCCTGTCGTGAACGAGCCGAACGAAACGCAGTCGCAATTAGCATTCCTTGGCACTTTCACTCCAAGCGTCATCTATATCGTGAAGCATGGGCTTCAACTTATAAGGCACATTTCTGAAGACGGGGGTAGGTCTCTGTAATGAGCGTCACCTTGGATCCACGTGGCTGGATTAAGCATGCCGACAACTGCGGATGTTGAGGCTGTCCGAGCAGAGGCTCCCGGATACGTCGTGTGCCTGGCAACGTCCATAGCACGTTAAGGTTCTGGACATGGGCGTGTTGGGATAGCATACTAGATGTTTGATTGCGTAACATTTTGACAGGGAACACACAGAAGAGAAACACACATCCGCACAATGTTGCGTGTTTTTCTCTTCTGTGTGTCCCGTCAGAATGCTGTGTTCCAACACCTCTCCATAACAGGTGCCACGCATGGGTGTCTTGTGCTAGAGTCGTGCAGTTAGGGCAGATCCACTCCTCTTCCACTCCTTCCATATATTAATTCTGTCAACCGTACCTATTTGAATCGGACAAATACGATGTATGAATTTACAGTGTACGTGAAATTATTGTGATGGCTACGAGGGTTGTGCAAAATTCCTGCTTCTAGTAAGCAGTAAATCTGACAGCGGCATATAAACTTTTTTTCTTTTCTCCACTTTAAAATTGTAAATTCTCGTGATATCACTTTTAACAGCGGAGCTGTTTAAGCTCTTGGTTAGGCCGCGTAGTGCGAACAAAAAAATGTCACAGTTTCGCCCTAAGGGCGAAGCAATGAATGCGATAGCAACACAGCAATGCCATACGAAGTAAGGTGAGCGGCTTTGGTAGCAATATGAATTGTAGTAAACATGAGCTGATTAAGTAAGCAGGTGTGCTGCGGCGTAAGTAGACCGACATGAAGAGAGACTCGATGACCACGAGAAGGCGCGTGTGAAACGGTGGTGTTGATGAGAAACGCTTCCCGTGGGCAGCGCGCGTGCGAAGGGACACACCTGCCGAAGGGACAAGCACTGCCGATCCGGGCAGCATTGCATGTGTAGCGTGCGTTGGAAAATGTGGCCCGACTATTACTAACTGAATGAACAAGCGTGGTGTGAGCACGCACAAACAAACATGAATAGATCACACTGAATTACTGCAGACAACGACTGTCAAAACGCTGGCAGCAAGCGCATATATACGCCGCAGCAGCGGGCGAAGGTACGTGCGGTCTATCGCTTCAACAGAAACTGAGCGGCGAACGCATAGTGCATAAAGGTCAGAGCCGTGTGGGGATAAGAGACGGTGCGGCGAGCGACGAGCGCGGCTGTTGGCAGAGGAAAAGTGCGCCCCCCCCCCCCCCCCCGCTCCCTCCGGCGCTGGCTTCCCGCTTCCTTGCTTGCGCGTGGGAGAGATAAGAGACAGTGCGGTCGAGCGACGAGCGCGGTTGTTGGCACAGTAGAAGTGCCCCCCCCCCCCCCCCCCCCCCCCGCTCCCTCCGGCGCTGGCTTCCCGCTTCGTTGCTTGCGCGTGGGAGATTGAGTGCGTTCGCTCTCCGTGATAGCGCGCGTCCCAACACGCTTCCGCTCGGGCATACGGCGCGCGGTGAAGATTTTATCTATACGGAACCTCACGGCGACGGCGACGACGACGGCTACGGCTACGGCGACGCCGACGGCAGAAATCCGGTTGAAGTGTCCATATAATTGCTATCGCAATAAAATTGTGGACCGATCCTGGAACTAGCGCAGAAAGGGTCCGCGTCACCGCGCCGTGCGGAGTGGTTGCCGCGGCTACGCAGAGGAGGAGCTAAGCCGTGACGTCACTGCGCCGACCCACGGGATATATTGCTCCGCGTCGCCGCCGCGGCGACGCCAAGGCCCCGCCGTCTCCGCGCTGAGCACAGCGCCGCGAAGATGGGGCGGCCGAAGAAGAGCGTCACTCCCGAAGAAGAGGAAGCGCGGCGCGAAAGCCGCCGCGCCGCTATTCGAGAGCGAATGAGACGACTTCGGTCCGATCCCGAGTATCGCGCCGGCGAAGCGGTGGCGTAACGTCGGTGATTCGCAGAAGATCCGAAGTTACGAGCCCGCGAAACCGAGCAAAAGCGTTTGAGCGTCCAGATGCCTCCAGCTACTTTAATGGCCGAGTGTTCGTTGCTCCTTGGGCTGTCGATGATTCCGGGGGGATATTGCGCAAAACGTGGCCGAGTCTCGAAGCATATAACCTAACAAAAACTTGTCCGAACCGAGATAAAGCTAGGTAGGGTTCCCAGCTTCGCTGTTTGCCCAGTCTTAGCAGTTAGCATCACTAGTGTGAAGGTGCCCCTAATTTTTTCTTTAAGTTTTCGATTTAATGTTTTGAACGTGATGCTTCGGTTTCATATATCTTGTCATTATCAACAATGCTTGTGAAAATACTGAAGGCCTAAGTAAAAAAAAAAATCTTGCGACATTCAATAGACTTGTAATGTTTCTTTTAAATGCAACAAACGTATCACCTCATTCCGTGCAGTTAAAGCTGGGCAGAATGATGGCTGAGTTCCGGCGCATTTTAGATATGAGCTGTTGAGGTAACGCTTCGTCTTAAGCGATGTGGTTCTTGGGCTCTCTCGGCTGTAGTAGATATAACAGTTTGACACACAACAACTGTTTCAGGGAGTGTCCACAATTCCTCTACTATTCGCGCCGCACATGATTTCCCTGCACCGAGCCTGAAGCAATATTCGACCATCCCGAACATAGCACACTGACATTGCACCGAACACTGCTTAACGTTGGTAAAAAACCGGCAGGGATCTCGTCCGGGCAAATGTATTTGGCGAAAGCGTTGCCACGTCACCGCGTTTATAAGTTTCCGCGAATCAGCTCCGAGACATTCACGATTTTAGAGCTTAGATGTAGGCGCATATTCATATGCAGCAATAATCGATGATCGTTGGTCAAGGGACGTCGTTGTAGCTAACGCTTCGACAGGGCAAAAAGCAGTTGTTGTCCACAAACAAGATACAAAGACAAGAAATTTGGCGATAAATGGGCAAAAAGTTGGTAGGTATAAGTATCAAGCACATCTACTGTAAATGTCACTACATACAGATGCTCATATTGGCTGCACATTTATGTCTTCCCGATCGCATCACAGCAAGCGCGTGATAGCATTGGTTGTCTTCCAGGAATCAAGAGCGCGCACCCGTAATCTTCCACGCCTTCTTTCCGCCTTATCGTTTCAACAAAAGATGATCTACGGGTACCGAAACACGTTGTTAGCACTCTTCAATCGAACGATTACAAAACACAAGCCTTCCTCGCACGTTCTTTCAGCACGTTTTGTGTTCCCGCAAGAAGTTTGAGACGGGTGAGACGTGAAGTCCCATGCGCCTTCTGCGCTTGCCTCTCTTCTGCGTCACCGGTTAGTTCGTAACAAGACACACGATGATTTCTGAGTTTCGCTTGCGCTTTTGACTCACTCGCGCGATACACGACTCGCCGTGGTTGCTTAGTGGCTATGGTGTTGGGCTGGTAAGCACGAGGTCGCGTGATCGAATCCCGGACACGGCGGCCGAATTTCGATGGGGGAGAAATGCCAAGAAGACTGTGTACATAGAATTAGGAGCACGTTAAAGAAATCCAGGTGGTCCAAATTATACCGGAGTCCCCCATTACGACATACCTCATAATCAGATCGTAATCAGAAGATTACTTCTTCTTAACTCGCGCGGTACAGTTACCGGTCTGGCATGACAGGCCTTGACCGACGTGGAAGCAACGTGCCATCATTTCCCGTCTATCCTTTGATTGACTTTTCGATACCTCGAATCAGTATCATTATGGTGCTAGAAAATTTAGGCGCTATAAAGACCACGACCTACTGTACTACTGACCTGACGCCAGCGCGCCTGCTCTAGCTCATATTTCAGCCACTTCGAGCCTTATGGCGCTACTATAGTTACCCCATCTGCACCGCACTTTTGCTGTCGTCTGCTCGCACCAAGCCACGATGTTTGCGCGGGTATGCACTTTGTACGACTGTGAAAACGAGCTAACGTACGCTTATTGAGCACAATCAACAATAATGACGCAGTGCTAAGTGACTTTGTGTAAATCACGGCAAGGTATACGGCGCCTGGCATACGCCTTACATTGAGTTCCCACTTTACACACCTGGGTGAAAAAAAAAAAATGGATGAAGGCATGCAGTTTCTAGAAAAGGTGAGGCTGTCCTAGTGTTATTGGGCGTGCCGAAATTGCAGCTACATGCCTTAAATTGTTATAGGCAGGTGCTCTATGATTAAAGAGATGTACCCGTACATTAATTGTCACTTAATGGCATTTCCCAAATACCTTTGCCACCGGTATCAAATTTGCATTGCGATCATGCGAGGCAAGGGTTGCACGAAATATTTTTGCAACAAACATTCGTGTAAATAAGTTGTACCGCCGAAGAAAAAAAAAAAGAACTGTATTACCGTTGGTGGCTTATCACGTACGTCTTCATTATTTATTCGTCTCTTTTAATGGCCCGAAATCCCCACAATCGAGTTTAGATTGGGAGGATATAGCCTTTACTTCACTTGAGATGGTTTTAGGCCAGAATATGACATAAAGACCGAAGGCCAAGATGTACTGCTTTCAATACTTCTGTTCATTGTACCCTAGGTGGATGTGCGGTGCCTGCCGTACCAAAAGCGAGCCGGATGTAATCAGCAAAAAAAAAGAAGTGGAACGAGGTGCAAGCACGTACGTTATACAGTCGAATGTTATGCAGTAAATAAACTCCCCTCCGTCGTACATAATACGCGCGTCGCAAAGCCTGTCACAGAACAACAAGTCATGAATTGGTACAAACAGATGCGCCACTAATCCGTGAGATAAAAAAAAAAGAAAAAAAAAAAAAGCTCGTGTACTTAGATTTAGGCGCACGTTAAAGAACCGAACCCCAGGTGGTCAAAATTTCACCGGAGCCCTACATTACGCACGGGGTATCTCGTAGCCAGAGTGTTGCTTTGGGACGTCGAACCCCGTGAATCAACCAATCTCAGCAAAACAAGGACAGTTGCCGCCACTCCGTTTGGGACAGCAATGCCAAGAGATTGGCCAAGCGGAACGCTTTATTTGGTCCTGCCTGTGGAACTGTGTCGAAAGGAAGACACTGCACGGCGACTTGCAAGCGAGGAGCTTTCCAGGCACGTGTGTGCAACAGATAATGTCCTCCGAAAGGCCGACGAATCGTGTGTAAAGAGATCTTGCGCGGCCGTCTTCTCGAAACTTGTGGACACTTAGCAACACGTTTATAAACAATCAAAAAAGAATCACGTGCGGAGCAAGCGGCAAGCAAGCGGGCGGACGGACGGACGGGATGGGAGCACTGCGTTCTTCTTGGTGTGACGCTCCGGCTTCTTTGTTTGCGGGATCATTTCTACTGATCCCGCAATGACCAGGTAACCACTCGAAAATAATTTCGTGTAAAGGTCCGAAGCATGTACTTTGTACCACTCTATTTCACTTCTGCGTCGTCTAACGTGCTATATGAATTATAAATATAACTCAGAAAAGAAGCAGCTGCCAGACCAAACTACCAGACGAACCCCGACGGTAGCAAACTTAGCCTAACCAAACAACCAATCATCGGCATTAGCGGGAGCTTGTTTTCAAGCGCTGTTTCTGGGTAAGGCGTCTGCGCTAGGCGCTTTTTTTTTTTCGCAACAGCTGGAAACGCTCAGCGATGATCAAGTGCAGGACTTCGTTTTGAGCGATGGGATTTTGAGCGATTCCGAGCTTCGCAAGTGCTGAGGATGGCGAACAGCTTGCGCAAGGTCGCTTCTGCAAACGACCTACTCGTCTGCTCGAGTCGTCTGGAGTGGTTCAAATTCCTGCGGGAACCAATCATTGGCGTCATTCCAAAGGCGGAAGTTATTAAAGACACTCCTTGCAAGAGCCAATGCAAAAACTACATGAATCACTCCGGGCAATAGTAGCCTTTATAAACGTGTAGCCGACGGTTGCGACAGTAAGTAGGAGAACGGTATATTGCAAACCGTCGTTTTCGAAGGGGCTTGTCTATAGCTGAGTACTGCCGAGTCAGTCTCACAAACACTCTGACCACGTTTAGTGGGTTAAAGCTAAGCTTCACTGCAAATAGAGTTAAAAATGTCGACAGGAAGTTGGTGTTGCTATAATTCTGGTTTTCTGACGGTATTTTTTTTTTTCGTGAACAAATTCGTTCCAAGTTTGTTCATGCAGACGGATGTCGGGGTTTCCGAGGGATGTTCTCCCAAGAATCCGTAGAATATGACTTACTCTAATAGAAATGCTGGTTGTTGGATAATGGTATTTTTTTGTGTGTGTCTGACATGTATTTTAGTATGGGAGGTTAAGAGGATTACAACGGCCAGCCGGAAGAGGCCTCTATTTTGCAAATCTAACCTCCATAGAGCGGCCGATTAAGTCGAGCGCATATGAAAGACCGTGTTCCTCGGGCTTGTTAAGTGGAGGCTTTACCGAGGGGCCAACTCCGACTTAACTACTCAAATACACGTTTTTTTACAATAACCAAATTTAACGAACTTTCGTTGCATTTAAAAAAAAAAAGGAGAACCCTACAGAGTGTAACGATCAGTGCTTTCTGTTACGACCTCATAGTTTCTTCAATATTGCCACAAATAGACAAGCTTACAAAAAAAAAAATCCAGGAAGCTTATATATTCGTACCTTTTCAGCAAAAACAGATATCGTAGTTCTGTAAAGTGCATTTGTTAGAGCATCTGAAGGGGAACATTTTGATTTGTACTTATAGCTCACTGGAAATGTTTTCAGTGTTTACGAGGGCTTATGAATTTTAGGGGTCCTGCGTGCCGGAAACCACGGTCATATGAGGCGCCCCGTAGCGGGGAGGCTCCGTACCAACTTTCACCAGATTTTGAAGGTGTTCTTTCACGTGCATCCAATGTACGGTACTGGAACGCTTTTTTTTCCCCTTTCCACGCCCTCATCGGAATGCTGCCGCAGCGGTAGGGATCGAACCCGCGATGTCGAGCTCAGCAGCGCAACAACATAGACAGTGACTTAGCGCGGCGGAGGAATCAGGTTTGTTCAAGAAATCCTAACCTCAAGTGAGCGGTACTTTTCAAAAACGTTTTGTGTCACGTCGATTTCTGAGGTATTGAATCTCTGAATAAGTCCCGTTTTGAAAATTGATATGATTTTTATTGCGAAAGAAAAAAAAATTGACATCCACCTGTATGTAGCACGCAGCTAGAAAGACAACCCACACGGGTTTTTTCAGAAGCAAAGCTTTGTAGTTGAAGAAAAATTGGTCCTGGTCCGGGATTCTGAGGAAACCCGAGTCTGAGAAGCCACAGCCTTGTTAGCGGCGTGCTAAATACGGGTTGAGGTGAATTTTTCCTGTCATGAACCTTTCTCCACCATGCAGAATTCCCCAGAACTGATTTGCCATTATTTTTATTGCTCATTTACAGAGTTGCAAACTCAGTGATTCAGTGTGCATGAATTTCGCGATTTACGACAGTTTTCGTATGCAAAATAAAAATTAAAAAATCTGGCCCCCTCCTCTAGATTTCACCTTTTTCTTTTAAATATATCAAGACTAATCAAATTTGGTGCTGTGGATGTGGATGAAAACAATTAGCCACGTATTTAGTGAGGAGCCTCCCAAGGAAAAGCTGTCAGCTTTTGAGGTTGAGGGTAATTCATGTCGTCTGAGGTATTTAGTCGGCGGTTTATTAATGCGAAAGCATTATATGTTCCATGAGGCAGAAGAGGCGGCGTTGTCCGCAACGAGTGGTACCTCGCTGTACCACTCGCTGTACCACTCGATCAGCGTCTTGTATGACGTCTGTAGTAATACACAAGATTCCGAAATACAGTTAATAGAAAAACAAAAGTATGCAGATCTAACGAACATGTTGGAATCTACGTGAAGCGAAGCTTTAAGCAAAACGATAATTTAAATGTTTTACGAACTAACGGCGACTAAACGGCACCATATTGTTTTCCTTTTATCCTATGCAAACGTGTAATCTCATGGAAATGTTTACGTTTATCCGACACAAAGGTTCCAACATTATTGCCATGCAATTATTATCGATCATCTCCTGTGCCACTGTTCTCGCTTCATAAACAACGCCAAATTCTCCAGTGTGCCTTGAATAGACTGGACGGGAGGTCACTTGCAGAAGCAAAGATCTTGGGAGCCTGGCCTCACCGCTCGTCAGTCCAGAAAGCCAGTTGGGTTCTTCTACAGTACCCGAAGGCGACAAATTTGAGTGTCCGACTGTAGACATGCTGCACCTGGCTTAGTGCGTGTGAAAGTGCGATCAAAACTCGTGTCTTCTTTCTCTCTCTTTCTTTCACTACCCCTTCCCTCCTCCCCATGTGTAGGGTAGCAAACAGGACAAAGTCTGCCTAACCTCCCGGCCTCTCCATCCTCTCTTCTCTCTCTTATGTTTACTCACTGCATCACTTCACAAGCTATGCCGGAATGCAGAGTCCAAGTCACAGCGGATGCACTGTGTGTGACGTATACGCAGCCATGCCAGGTGAGCGAAGGTGATGCATGACGCCTGCTGGGGGAAGAATGGTGACGACAGGTGTATGGGCACAAAACAGTATACCACACGTATCAAACAGCATTTAAGGATTCTGAACTAGAGCGCTGCACGGGCCGATTTTTTCAGCCCGGGCCCGGTCCTGGGCCCGTTTTTACGTTGGGCGGCCCGCCCGAACCCGATCAAAACTTTTATGGCGAGACCCGGGCCCGGCCCGGGCCCGGAAATAATCTACGTTACCCACCCGGCCCGGCCCGCCACCCCTTTACCTTAGGCCCGAGCCCGGCTCGAGACCGGCCCGAAACCGAAAAATACATGTTCTTCAGAGTTGAGACGCCCGAGAATAACTCTATGCACGTTACATGCACACCACCAGAAAGAGCCCGAGTCCGGCCCGGGCCCGCGTCAAAAAACCCGAGCCTGGCCCGGGCCCGGGTCAAAAAGCACACGCCGTGCTCGAGCCCGGCCAGAGCCCGTGAAAAAACTGCTCTACCCGGCCCGGCCCGGCCCGCGGGCCCGGGCTTTCGGGTAAGCCGGAGCCCGGGCAGTGCTCTATTCTGAACCTCTTGTGTCCCTGTGGGTCATGCACCCATTCCAAAAGGATTGACCAAGGACGCGTGCTCGCACCCAGTAGCACACACTGAGTGGCTAAATCAAAGAAAAATAAACTAAATCGAAGAATCACTTAAATATAATTTACTATTTCGTCAACAGCTCGGTGTGCTTCTAAGATTCCTATAGGTTCAGGGTTTACGTAGGAACACTTTTTGTTGTCTTCTTTTTTTGACGTGGGAGAGAGGTCCGCATATTTGGTCAGCATACACTGAAAATAATTTACAGCCCTAAATGTGAAAAGGGGTATATATCTGCATATAACTCACACCCTTACAACAAAAAGGGTCTGAGGGCGTGAGTTACAGATTTACACCATTTTTCACTTTTAAGGGCGTAAATTATATTGCAGCGTTCGAGGGTTATATTAGCCTATTCGCTGGCGTACTTTCGTTCGACGCACGTATAACCTTTCCGCCGAGATAACTGCCCAGATACAGACCGACCCAGAAGCGGAGAAAGCAGCAGTATCCACGCCAAGGACTGTAGAATTCAATTCAATTCAATTCAATTCAATTCAATTCAATTCTCTTTATTTACCAGAAAATATTCGGGCTGGACTCCTGGGCTAAAAGCTGCAAGAATTCAGCTTGACGGGACCCAGGAGACCATACATCACATGGCAACAAGTGACAGGTAAATAGATAACATGCTTAAAAGCGTCATACACGAAAATAAACAAGTTATTTACGCAGATAGTAGAAATGATTATACATTAATTGGGAACCTGTATTCTTACTTGTAGAACCGAAAAAAAGAAAACCACTGCATTTGTGTTACAATGCAAAACAAACATTAATTCAAGAAACTAACAAAGCACAATTCTACAATAATGCGTAACACTATAATTTTACTAACAGAAAGAAATGATAACACCACTAATACAAGAACTAACTGCAATAGGACAAAATAACATCAGTTATATTATCAGCTATGAATAGGCAAAGGAAGTTTCGCTTCAAGGAAATCTCTTCTTTGAGGAGCAACGTGCGAGCTGATCTTGCAATCACGCGTAGTGCTTCGAAATAGAGCAAAAATAGGCGGAGTGGGCCTGCAGGCCGCACTTGAATCGACCTCGAACGAGACCTTGCGTTCGACACGCGACAGTATCTTTTTTCCGAGAACTCGTAGGTCACCTGTTAACAAGCGGGGCGGCATATATGATCGACTGCGTTGGTGCAGCCACGATTATTCTCTCCATAATGAGTTCCACGAAAAATCTTCCGCGATGGAGGCCATGCTTGTGAAACGGAAGGTTAGCATCGACCTGACTTGAAGGTATATATATACCGTGTTTGCCAGCCAACGTTAGCCAAGCTGTTCGAGCAAATAAAAAACAAATAATAAATAAAAATAAAAAACGCGGTGGAAGATACGACTTACGGTACTCGGTCGCCAAAGGTCTGACGACCAAACGCCCCAAGGTCTTGTAACCATATCTTGCAGCGCATATCTTAAATTGTTTATTTCTTTTAGCAGCTTGGCTAAAGTTAGCTGAGACACCCTATTATAACGAGGCTTGAAGCTAATGCCAATATTTGTTCGGCGGAAACCGAGGGTGTCTTATATGCCGCGTAATGCGGATATCTATTGAAGCAAAGTTTTCATGCGCTTTCGCATTTTGTAGCAGTAAAGAAGAAAACAAAAAGATTTCAGAAACGAAGAGCTAGCAAAAGACATTATCCGCAACCCTGTTTATAACCCTGTTCCTTACGAGTTTGCTTGTGCTTTCAATAATAAACCCTCCTTACTCAATGCCCTTTGTGCCTGTAAGGTACGTTTAAATAAATAAATAAATAAATAAATAAATAAATAAATAAATAAATAAATAAATAAATAAATAATAAATAAATAAATAAATAAATAAATAAATAAATAAATAAATAAATAAATAAATAAATAAATAAATAAGCGCCCATCATTATCGCTGTGCCTTGACCAACTACTGCTGTGACGAGACCACCCATACAGGCCGGCTTTCCAGGACTGTCTGCTCCGCAAAGCGGCCGGTCGTTGAGATGGGTCAATGCGCTGTTCAAGTTCCTATATGTTCGAACGGCCTGTAGAAAGACCTTGATTGTCCCAGGCGTTTCCCGGTTCCTATATTTATGTTTCGCGCGTTTGATTTCTCTTCTTCGTAGTTCTTTTCCCTCTTCCGCTTACACTGCCCCCAGTGTAGGGTAACAAACCAAACGCTTCTATTTCGGTTAAACCTCCCTATCTTTGCCATTTCATTTCTATTTCTCTGTGTTGCTTTGTACCCGCAATCATATCAATTTCTGCAAATTATAAACCGATAGATAACGCGCTGACACAGTTTTTCGCACCTATAACGACGCCACAGCGAACACTTTGAAGACCATTCTTTCTTTGTTGTTTTTCATTCTCTAGATAATTCGCTCTTTTTGCAAAGCGACGCCCTTATGAGCAGCGGCTACCGCGCGTATAGCTGGGTGGACGGGATGGATTGCTTGCTGACAATTGTTTCGGTGCTTCGTGAGTCCTGCATTGGTGGATCTTGGTGTTGCTTTTCCGTGAGTACTTCATTCTGATTTCGTCGTCCTTAAACTCATGAGCAGAGGTGATCATCATGTTATACCGCCATCACACAGCATTTCTGAAGGTAACCTAAGTAAACCCCAGAATATCCTGCGGACTGAAAGCACAGACTGACCCCATTTCTTTCTTTCTTCACAATTTGTATCCACTTGCATTATAAAGCGAAGCTTACCATATCTGTTGCCCCCCCCCCCCTAGGCTGGCACTGCCATGCTTATGGTAGACAACATGGGGTTCTGGCTACGTGCTAGTTATGCTTACACAAAATTTGAGTTAATGAGTGGCTGTGGCTTTTACGAGTTCGTTGATTCCTGAGAGGTTTCAGATATTTAGTGGTTATTACATTAATTTTACCTAATCGAGTAATAGAATATTATAAAGAAATGTAAGACGACTAACTCCAAGTCGAACTTCGAGCGTCTGGATATTATCTGTTTGAGGGTGAGTCCTCTTTTCTGTACTTACCAAAGATGACTCTAACGCCCTTTATAATAGTGCGTTCGATTGTAATGATATCTTTTTTAGTAGGCGGTTCCCACAGAATGGAAGCGTATTCCAGCTTGCTTCTTGCATGCATTAAATGCAAGAAGCTTGACATGCACCCAGACCGGCGTGTTGCAGACGGATCGTTCCCTCCCCGCGTTCGTGGTCGAGGCTTGCCCCGTCGTGCTAGAGCACTGTTATACAAGTTAAGGGTTGGGTCTGTGTTGGTGCGCGAACGCCTATACCGACAAGGACGTGTGGACAGCCCGTCGTGTACGTTTTGTGGCTCCTGTGAGACACTTGAACATCTAGTTTTAGAGTGTCCCGCATTCGTTGCGCAGCGCGCATTACTAATTAAGGAGTATAGACTTATGGGGCTGCAATGTGCGACCCTTGACGATTGCCTTTTTCCAAAGGGGAGCGCTGCAAGACGTGACCAGGCCCATCGAGCCTTGCTAAGTTTTCTGAAGGACACTGACTTGGCCTCCCGTTTATAGACATTATTTGTATTTTGTTTTGTTTTTATTTTTTTTATTTGTTCTGTCCGTGTCTCCGTCATTTCTTTATTTCCTTTTTTCTTTTCTCTATTCCCTCCTCCTATAGGAGTAGGCAGGCGTTGTGCCCCTCTCGGTGGCAGTTGTCAGCTTGCTCCCTCCTTAATCCATTTGTGTCCTTGTGTGTATATGTGTACAAATCAAATAATAATAATTGACATGTGCGGGGACTCTTCCTTAGCTTTCTCTTTAAATAACATAATTTGCGAAGGGCGGTCGCACAGATGTCGATATGTGGATAGACCAGCTTAAGCTATAGGTAATAGTCTCGCCCAGTAGCGCACCCAGCATTTCTGCCAGGGGGGGGTTGACAGTTTGCCAATACCATCTAAACAGCACTAATTTCGATTTCTTCACAGGAAATTGTCAAAAAAATGCGCTTTTTGCGAGTGTGCAGGTGATTGCGCGTCTTACATCTTATTTACAGTACTCAAATGCGTAAGGAAAGAAAAGGGGTTAAACAAAAGGCAGTTTTAAGTCGGCCTCAGGGGGGGGGGGGGTTACAACCCCCGAATCCCCCCCCGTCGGTGCGCCACTGGTCTCGCCGAGGTATCGGTATTTTCCTACTTCTGCAATAGAGTCACCTTGTAGCTTATAGGAAGAACTTGAGCAGGGGACCCCATATTGCTGATATTTGTCGCAAAGGCCAAGGTAAATTGTCGTTACTGAATAGAAAACGGCATGGAACACCACCTGTCCAACTGAAAGCTTACAAATCTCTTATAAGACCCAGCTTAGAATGCGCTGATGTAATTTGGAGCCCGTATCAGAAATATTTAACTGACGAATTAAAACGAATGCAACGATTAGCAGTCCGCTTCGTATTTTCAGATTATTCAATGTGGACCCGTGCTAATTAGCCAGTTAATTATGAAAGCTAAGATAGAACCGCTCGCCCGTTGTAGAGTTCTATCAAGGTTGAAATTTATCTATGAGCCCTATTATGGCCACTTGAAAAACAAATAACTCTGTCTACACCACCTTACAAGGCATTCACTACTCACGGGTTACAGCAAAATGGTCAAGCAAACCATAAGTGACATTAACTATAATAAATATTCTTTATTTTCACCGGGTCCTGACTCGGATTACCGTTTCGGAAAATAAAAGTTTATTTCTCTCTCTCTTATTTTCAGCCGCAATAGCCCGCTGCGACAAGCTACTCTGCTTCGGTTGAATCTTTCGTTAATTTTATTACGGACATCAACCTCGGCATGTGACATGCTCATATTGCATCACTGTACAACACACAATTCGTTTTGTATTTTATGCTTACTTAAACCTAATATTCGCGATATCGTTACCTTGTACGCTTAACATTCCATTCATTGTATTCTATGTATACTTGTTCTTCTCTCCTACTTAGACCTAACCACGGCCTGCAGTATGTATTAAGAAGAAAAATAGCGTAGCTTGCACTAGTGGCGCAAGACCAAAGAAACAGCGGAGCTGATCGGCCACGTATTTGGGCTACGCTAAGCAATATCAAGTCATCCCCAGCATTTTCCAGAATTGATTGATTATTGATCAAATTTATTTCGATTAGCTATTGATTGGCTATTGTAGGTTTTGCGCCGTACACTCGACGGACCATTCTCGAGCTTACAACACCTTCCCTCGTTCACAGGGGTATGAACCATTGCGCATGGACCATTTCTGCACTACCGCCAGGATCGGCCCACATTTTCTGTTCGCGCATTACGGACTGACGGTCGGCTTAAACAGCTCCGCTGGTAGTAACAACTGGTAGCCTTCTTCCGCGCTATAAGCATAAGCACTTTTTTTCAGTTTTGAGGCACATGCAATCTGAATGCGCCACATTTTTTCAATATCGGAAACAGCACTGCCTGCGATAAGTCATGGTCGCACACGCATAATTGATCGCTAATCGTTGCATTTACATAACGCAATTAGTTGTCGAACATTATCAACTGGCGGATTCACAAAGCCGTTTAAAGTAAAAAAGACGCTAGCTGTACCACCTTATAGTTCAATCTCCCGTACACACACTGTCCTTTAAAAAAATTGATTTAGAGAGTTTGTACACCGTCTATAGACACTTCTGTAGACTTTGTCGACATACATTCCATAAACAATAGTCAATAAGAAGTTTGAGATCTATATAAAGAGTATATACGGATTCTACGAACATTCAATACACGATATTCGACACATTTGTAGGACAATGTGTCATTAGACTGTCTGCAGTTATCCTATAGACAATAGTCGATGAAAAGTGTAAGGCCATAAGTCCGTCCATACACTAGCTTGCACACCGTGTCTAAGTTGTCTATAGAAGTCTACTTAATTTGTTTAGTGAGCCAATCAAGCTTATAGACAAATGTCAATGGACTTTCTATAGACTGTCTATGGAGATTGCTTGCAAGCGCTATAGCGTCAGAATTCCCGCTAGTGATTTTTGTAAGAAGCTGAGTTTGACGGCGATTCCTAATCTCGGTTTCTCGGAATAGACAACGAACCAGCGTAGCTTCGCAATGTCTAATCGCGCGTGCGCAGAAACTCGTTGCGTTCGCGCGTTTAGAAAAAAAAAAAAAGAAATGATTGCGTGGAAGTTTAGAGAGGCTCTATCCTTCAAAGCCTACTGGTTAGCTCAAACGGTGTTGAGCGACTGCCCCGGAAATGGGGTTGATCCCGGTTTAGACCCCCGACCCGGGACGAATTTTCCTTCAACTTGGAAGCTTTCTTCTTGAGGAACTCATCATGGTTTTCATTTGTAGCATCCTAGCTACAGTCGGCTGGATGACAACGGTCTCTCTTTTCCGCCTTGCGGGCTTCCGCATAAATTAGTCTGCCGGAAAGATAAAGACTCGCATAATTACGTGAGAGCGTCTGAACGCCGCAAAGCCAGAGATTAGACAAATCCACGCGCACTACCCAGGGTTACCGTGGTCGCATCGCCCGAGTTTCCTCTAGAAATGTCTTTAGGAAACTCGACGGCCCCGGTGGATCATTACCGCTTTTTCTTTCTTTTCTTTTTTTTGTCGTTGTTTCGCATTTATATGCAAAACTAGGGTGTGGAACTCACCTAAACCTGGCTCTAATCGCACAAATATTTCGCAAGCGAAAGCTGCCGAGGCAGGAATCACTCAACAGGCTGAACGAGAGCTATGCTATACGAAGCTGCCACCGTCGCTAGTACAGCCTTGATTTCGAGCAGTTTTTGTTTGTTTGTTTTTTTGGTTCATGTCTCGTCTTCTCTTAGCTTACCTACTGTATAGGCAATGAACACGCACATCTTTTTTTTTCTCTCTTCTTCTCCCGCCCAAATTGATAAAGCTACATTTTTAATTCGGTTTCCTCTTCGCGTATAAGCGAAGCCGGTTTCCCTCATTTTCATGCAGCCGTCGAACCCCCTATTTCAAAAGCCTAATTGCTGTTTCTCGCCGTTTTTTTTTCGCCACGCGTTTCTCAATGCACAAAGGCGTCGGCCCGTCGCTGTCGTGAAGATTCGCTTCAAAGATGGCAGCTGTACCGCCTGCTTTTCTATCTTTTTATGTTTAGAGTTCGCGTGGATGGTATACATATTCGCATTTTTTTTGCAGTTAGCGTTGTTCTGCCTTTCTAGGTAGGTTTCTTGGAACGGCAGAAAGTGCCTGTATGTTAAATATTCGCGTATTTTTTTATATTGTATTAAATGTGTGTGCACGAGAGGCTGGCATCATGGGTGATGCCAGCCACTTGTTCTCTCTTACGCAAAAAAGTGTACTTATTCACTTAATAACTTTTACTCGCTTCCTTTTATGCTTAATTGTTTTCTGATTGTTTCTCACCAACAGAAAGTATTCCAAAGATTTCATAGAGCATTTAGCGCAATCCGACCTGCTCAACTCGGATAAACTGAAGGGGGCAGAAGCTACTTCTCTGACAAATTGCAATGTCAACGTAGAGCTAGAAGAATCCATAATTGAAATCGTGTTCATTACATTGGGAAATGATAGGGGAAATTGGCTGTTGAAATCCTGCAATGCTGTCAAAGCACATCCCTGTTCACCACGTGGCATGAATATGGGCTAAGTACGACCGCTGGTGTAAAAGAGAAACATGCACAGATTTTCCCGTGCATTCTCTAAAGAAAGCTTTGCCAGGCACTTCATATATGTCACATTGTAAAGACATTTGTTCTCTCGGGCGTACACTGTAAAATAATTTACACCCTTTAGTGTGAAAATTAAAAGCTGTAAATATGTCTATAACTCACACCCTCACACCCTTTTTTTGGTGCAAGGCTGTGTAGTATAGATATATTTACACCCTCTTTCCCATGTAAGAGTGTAAATTATTTTAATATGTCTATAACTCGCACCATACAGATTCACACCCTTTTTCACACGTAAGGGTGTAAATTATATTGCAGTGTACCTGCCACTTAGCGTGACTTAGGTGGCTACCGCATCCAGTTCTCGAGCAAAAGGTCGTGGGTTCGAACTACTGCCGCTATATACGGCCGCATTTACGCAGGTAAGTGACGTCAAACGCGATCGCCTACTGATAGCAGATTTCGTGTGGTCGCGTTTCAGAGCGCTTCTATACGGAGCTTCAGATGTCGGGAAAGGCATAACTAACCTCTTCAGGCCCCCGAGGCCCGCTAAAGGACATAATCACTTTTCGCCGTTTGTTCCGATTAACCGACTATTATAATACATGTTATGAAAGTAGTCATTGCATTATGCCGGTGATAAGGTATGGGGCAGAAACTTGTAGGCTAACAAAGAAGTCTGAGAAAAAGTCAAGGACGTACCACACAGCGAACGATGGAAGGAGAAATGTTAGGCGTAACGTTAAGAGACAGGATGAGAGCGGTGTGGATCAGATGGCAAACGGGGGTAGCCGATATTCTAGTTGGAATTAAGAGGAAATAAATGGTGCTGTGCAGGGCCATGTAATGCGTATAGGCGCGATAACCGGTGGACCGCTCGAGTTACAGAATGGGTGCCGTGAGAAGGGAAGCGCAGTTGAGGATGGCACTGAATTAGGTGGGGTGAAGAAATGAGGAAATTTATCTGGAGTCATAAGAAGGAATCGGCTGGCGCAATACCGGGTTAATTGGAGATCGCTGGTAAAGGCGTTCGTCCTGCAGTGGACTGATGCCTGACGACGATAACGTCGATGATGGATATTGTATACCTTCCGCGCTTGTTTTGTAAACGAGCGAAGGCAATGCACATCGTCATGTGCCCGGAGTCGCCCAAAGATTGAAACATAGATTGTAAGAATTAGCGCGGCTAAATACGGCACTATCACTGGCGCCATTAAAGCTGACCTAATCTCGCAGTAAAGCTACGCCGATGTCAAGCGCAGCGTTTGTAGAGACTTCCGGAGTTATCCGAACAGGCTTAGTCTAGCATGGAGGTAAAGGGTTCCCTGAAACGCTTAGACAAATGTTCTAGACGCGTAGGGTACAGCTACCGTAAAGCATTCGCACCACAATTTGTGTGAAGCGTCTTATGTTAAGAGAGCTACGGACGATTACAACTTCTCCATAGCCATGCTTTTTCCCGCCAACTCGTTCGCCGAGCGATCGGGGCCAAGCTGCGCCTTGACTGGCGCTGCGTCATGATGTGACGTCCTGTCGTCTACTGCCGGTTGTCTTGGAGCCCGCGCGCGAAGCCTCCCCAACCTCTCCGCTAGCCGCATTGCCGTCGATGCCCCGCGAGAGCTATGTGAGCAGCATGCGTTGCGAGCGTTCTGTTTCACCCCCGAGCGATTCCGGTATTCCGGTAACCGCAGGCGAGCTGGGTGTTTTGACGGATGGGCGGAGGCGTAAACTAAAGCCCCTCCAAAGAAGCTTCTCCAAAGAAGCCCCTCCAAAGAAGCCCGCGAATACACGCAAAATTGCCACGCGACTGGCCGCTCGAGGCACTCTGCGTGTATTCGCGGGCTTCTCTCATGCTCGGAAAAACAATTTTATGTAGCGCGTATTGGGCAGCAGAAAGCTGTATCGGGGCTTTCTCATGTTGCTCTACAATTTTATCATTGACGCTTTTTCATCTAATTATAATGTTTTAGAACTTGATTAATTAATTAAGACTGATTATGTATTTAAGGAGGATGCAAAAAATAACCTGAGTATCTCCAGGCGACGGCAAAGAACATTACCTTGGTTTTGTCCAGCTACGTAGCATTTGCATATTTTTAATGTTTGGCCCAAGTTAAGTGAAACACCCTGTATAGTGAAACGACGTCGTCCTTAGCGGCAATTTGAAAACTTGCGAAACTTTCGATGTATGCGTTCTCATAATATGCAGAAATGTTCGTTGGAGTTGCACTTATTCCGTTAGAGAACTACACGAGAGATACTTTGGGGGAAATTGCTCAATGGAGCAACAGTACGCGTCGTAGCACATTTTGAGGACGTATGCCTCAGTGCTAGTCTTACGACGTCTGTCAACAAGAAATGGGCCGGTATTTTGTAGCGATGCCTTATGCCTTATTCTACACTAGTCTTATCATCCATCGCTCCCGGCCGGCTGATCCCGTTGATAACGTGAGCGGACCGTCGCCCTGACCACTGACCAAGTGCGAAAAGCGTGAAAAGGCATTAGCATCGGAAAGGAATCGCTACAAAATACCGGCCATAATTTCACTACTGCTCTTTTGTTTTTAACTTGGCAATGCCAACAAATGCATCCATAGTGAATAACTAAAGACGTTCATAAG